>NW_022604262.1:0-11947 GCF_008692095.1 Etheostoma spectabile
TTAAAATGTGACCCGTATTAACTTTAAAGTTGCACTGAGAAGGTTAACTTTTGAAAATGGCTACTTTTTTTTAGATGGAGAAAGCAAAAATATTTAAGTAAGAGTAAGAGACAGACCAACCCAATGGAGTTATTTAATGCTGCTGAATTTCTCTCAAGATACTCGGTTCAGCCAGGGAAACTGTTCTGCAGCCGCACACAAAGATTTGGACAACTTGTGAAAAGGCAGTGAAAGGATTGCAGACGTTAAGTCACCATTGCTTCAGCTCAAGGTGGCCCTGTGTGATTGCTCCCTAACTCAGCCAACAAGTCTTTCTACAAAGAAGCAAATTAGAATTCTCTGCTGAAATATCATAAGTAACGTCAGGCTAAGTGACCATTAGAAACAAGCAAACACTGTAATTCAGTGTGCAGATGTGCTGCATAAGCAGCACGCACAATGATTATATTGCCCATAGTATTATTATTATTATATTTCTTATTCTCCATCTTCCGCCAAATTTCGTCCCGCTACTAGTCCCAAAGCGTTGCAAACACGCGCACACATTACACCGAAATGTGGGTAATGATCGGGAATGGTGTGCTATGATTTTCTAAGAGATTTGCCGTGGTTTTACCGAAATCGGCAAAAAAACCGGCAAATTCTCATTGACTTGAATGGGGAAAATGTTCGGGAAATCGCTCAAACATTGCTCAAAAACGCCCCCCTTGGCACCATGCTGTGTCGCCATACGTTAAACGTAGAAACATGATTAAAAGTTTCAAACCGAAGACAAGACTTTGGTGTTTATGCGCTGAATGGGCGTTCAATATCAAGCACGGTTTCTCCCAAATCCAGTTTACGTATCGTCCGTTTCAGGACCGGTTCAGATTTTCCAAGGTGTGTGGATGTGGCGGAATGTTCGGAGCTAGAGTGGGGGACAGAGTGGGAGACTAAAAAAGTTATCTTTTTTTTTTCTATAACTTGCTCCCACGCCAACAATTCCTAATTGTCAGGACAATTATACATCAAACGTGGTATTCTTGTCTAGTTTCATCGAATGTGCTCATTTATGTGAGAGAGTTACTTCCGCTCAGCAACCTTTCAAATGAGAACAGTTCAACATTTTCCTCCATTCACTGTAAGGTAAACATCGTCCGCATTTGAGCAAAAACGCAGAGCGAAGGACTTTTTTACATCGCTGATACGCCCACTTTAAAGTTATCCACATAAATTTTATATCAATACGTCACAAGGGCCTTGTGGTGCCACGAGCACCTCAATAATTGATATCTGTATACCTTTTGGTGATATTATCATTTGTTTGAGAGCTTGATCAGTCTCTTAATAGCTGGTAACAGTTGGTGCCAGGTGCAGTCGTTAACTGACTACATATCAAAGAGATGACACACAGAGATGAAAGGCTCCTATTGGTCCTTAGTAACCAGGCAACCATACTTTGTATGTCTGTCTGTGGAAATCCATCTGTCTCCCTCTCTCTCAGACACACACACACAGACAGACACACACACGTCCTAACATCTTAAATAGGTTTAAGGAGTTTATCTCTGAGGGTTAAGACCTTATTATTTTTTATTAAGTTTATTGCTGTTCGGATGTGCACAAGTAGCAGGCACACTGATAAAATTTCTGCGGAATTTCTAGTTCAGTGTGCCGATGTGCGCATAAGCAGCAATCGGCACAATGATATTATTGCCATACTTATTATTATTATTATTATTTCTTATTCCCATCTTCCGCCAAATTTGGTCCCGCTACTAGTCCCAAAGCGTTGCCAACACGCGCAACAATTACACCGAAATGGGGTAATGATCGGGATGGTGTGCTATGATTTTCTAAGAGATTTGCCGCGTGGTTTTACCGAAATCGGCAAAAAACCGGCAAAATTTTCTCATTGATTGAATGGGAAATGTTCGGGAAATCGCTCAACATTGCTCAAAAAACGCCCCCCTTGGCACCATGCTGTGTCGCCATACTTTAACGTAGAAAATGATTAAAAGTTTAAACCGAAGACAAGACTTTGGTGTTTATTGCGCTGAATGGGCGTTCAGATATCAAGCAAGGTTTCTCCCAATCCCAGTTTACGTATCGTCCCGTTTTCAGACCGGTTCAGATTTTCCAATGTGTGTGTATGTGGCGGAATGTTCGGAGCTAGAGTGGGGGACAGAGTGGGGAGACTAAAAAAGTTATCTTTTTTTTTCTCTATAACTTCTGCCCACGCCAACAATTCTAACTTGTCATGGACAATTGATACATCAAAACGTAGGTATTCTTGTCTAGTTTCATCGAATGTGCTCATTTATGTGATATGATGTATACTTTCCGCTCAGCAACCTTTCAAATGAGAACAGTTCCACATTTTCCTCCATTCACTGTAATGGTAAACATCGTCCGCATTTCTGAGCAAAACGCAGAGCGAAGGACTTTTTTACATCGCTGATACGCCCACATTTTAAAGTTATCCACATAAAATTTATATCAATACGTTCACAAGGGCCTTGTGGTGCCCACGAGCACCTCAATTAATTGATATTTGTATCCTTTTGGTGATATGATCATTGTTTGAGAGCTTGATCAGTCTCTTAATAGCTGGTAACAGTTGGTGCCAGGTGCAGTCGTAACTGACTACATATCAAAGAGATGACATCACAGAGATGAAAGGCTTCCTATTGGTCCTAGTAACCAGGCAACCATACTTTGTATGTCTGTCTGTGGACATCCATCTGTCTCCCTCTCTCAGACACACACACACGACAGACACACACACACGTCCTAACATCTTAAATAGGTTTTAAAGAGTTATATCTCTGAAGGGTTAAGACACTTATTATTTTTATTAAGTTTATTTGCTGTTCGGATGTGCACCAAGTAGTAGGCACACTGATAAAATTTCTGCGGAATTTCTAGTTAGTATTATTCAGTGTGCCGATGTGCTGCATAAGCAGCAATCGGCACAATGATTATATTGCCCATACTTATTATTATTATTATTTTTCTTATTCCATCTTCCGCCAAATTTCGTCCCGCTACTAGTCCAAAGCGTTGCCAACACGCGCAACACATTACACCGAACTGTGGGTAATGATCGGGAATGGTGTGCTATGATTTTTCTAAGAGATTTGCCGCGTGGTTTTACCGAAATCGGCAAAAAACCGGCAAACTTTTCTCATTGACTTGAATGGGAAATGTTCGGGAAATCGCTCAACATGCTCAAAAACGCCCCCCTTTGGCACCATGCTGTGTCGCCATACTTTAACGTAGAAACATGATTAAAAGTTTAAACCGAAGACAAGACTTTGGTGTTTATTGCGCTGAATGGGCGTTCAGATATCAAGCACGGTTTCTCCCAAATCCCAGTTTACGTATCGTCCCGTTTTCAGACCGGTTCAGATTTCCAATGTGTGTGATGTGGCGGAATGTTCGGAGCTAGAGTGGGGGACAGAGTGGGGAGACTAAAAAAGTTATCTTTTTTTTTCTCTATAACTTGCTCCCACGCCAACAATTCTAACTTGTCATGGACAATTTATACATCAAAACGTAGGTATTCTTGTCTAGTTTCATCGAATGTGCTCATTTATGTGATATGATGTATACTTTCGCTCAGCAACCTTTCAAATGAGAACAGTTCCACATTTCCTCCATTCACTGTAATGGTAAACATCGTCCGCATTTTGAGCAAAACGCAGAGCGAAGGACTTTTTTACATCGCTGATACGCCCACATTTTAAAGTTTATCCACATAAATTTTATATCAATACGTTCACAAGGGCCTTGTGGTGCCACGAGCACCTCAATTAATTGATATCTTGTATCCTTTTGGTGATATGATCATTGTTTGAGAGCTTGATCAGTCTCTTAATAGCTGGTAACAGTGGTGCCAGGTGCAGTCGTTAACTGACTACATATCAAAGAGATGACATCACAGAGATGAAAGGCTTCCTATTGGTCCTTAGTAACCAGGCAACCATACTTTGTATGTCTGTCTGTGGACATCATCTGTCTCCCTCTCTCTCAGACACACACACACAGACAGACACACACACACGTCCTAACATCTTAAATAGGTTTTAAAGAGTTATATCTCTGAAGGGTTAAGACACTTATTATTTTTATTAAGTTTATTTGCTGTTCGGATGTGCACCAAGTAGCAGGCACACTGATAAAATTTCTGCGGAATTTTTAGTCAGTGTGCCGATGTGCTGCATAAGCAGCAATCGGCACAATGATTATTATTGCCCATACTTATTATTATTATTTCTTATTCTCCATCTTCCGCCAAATTTCGTCCCGCTACTAGTCCCAAAGCGTTGCCAACACGCGCAACACATTACACCGAAATGTGGGTAATGATCGGGAATGGTGTGCTATGATTTTTCTAAGAGATTTGCCGCGTGGTTTTACCGAAATCGGCAAAAAACCGGCAAACTTTTCTCATTGACTTGAATGGGAAATGTTCGGGAAATCGCTCAACATTGCTCAAAAACGCCCCCCCTTTGGCACCATGCTGTGTCGCCATACTTTAACGTAGAAACATGATTAAAAGTTTAAACCGAAGACAAGACTTTGGTGTTTATTGCGCTGAATGGGCGTTCAGATATCAAGCACGGTTTCTCCCAAATCCCAGTTTACGTATCGTCCCGTTTTCAGACCGGTTCAGATTTTCCAATGTGTGTGTATGTGGCGGAATGTTCGGAGCTAGAGTGGGGGACAGAGTGGGGAGACTAAAAAAGTTATCTTTTTTTTTCTCTATAACTTGCTCCCACGCCAACAATTCTAACTTGTCATGGACAATTATACATCAAAACGTAGGTATTCTTGTCTAGTTCATCGAATGTGCTCATTTATGTGATATGATGTATACTTTCCGCTCAGCAACCTTTCAAATGAGAACAGTTCCACATTTTCCTCCATTCACTGTAATGGTAAACATCGTCCGCATTTCTGAGCAAAACGCAGAGCGAAGGACTTTTTTACATCGCTGATACGCCCACATTTTAAAGTTTATCCACATAAATTTTATATCAATACGTTCACAAGGGCCTTGTGGTGCCCACGAGCACCTCAATTAATTGATATCTTGTATCCTTTTGGTGATATGATCATTTGTTTGAGAGCTTGATCAGTCTCTTAATAGCTGGTAACAGTTGGTGCCAGGTGCAGTCGTTAACTGACTACATATCAAAGAGATGACATCACAGAGATGAAAGGCTTCCTATTGGTCCTTAGTAACCAGGCAACCATACTTTGTATGTCTGTCTGTGGACATCCATCTGTCTCCCTCTCTCTCAGACACACACACAGACAGACACACACACACGTCCTAACATCTTAAATAGGTTTTAAAGAGTTATATCTCTGAAGGGTTAAGACACTTATTATTTTTTATTAAGTTTATTTGCTGTTCGGATGTGCACCAAGTAGTAGGCACACTGATAAAATTTCTGCGGAATTTTCTAGTTATTTCTTATTCTCCATCTTCCGCCAAATTTCGTCCCGCTACTAGTCCCAAAGCGTTGCCAACACGCGCAACACATTACACCGAAATGTGGGTAATGATCGGGAATGGTGTGCTATGATTTTTCTAAGAGATTTGCCGCGTGGTTTTACCGAAATCGGCAAAAAACCGGCAAACTTTCTCATTGACTTGAATGGGAAATGTTCGGGAAATCGCTCAACATTGCTCAAAAACGCCCCCCCTTTGGCACCATGCTGTGTCGCCATACTTTAACGTAGAAACATGATTAAAAGTTTAAACCGAAGACAAGACTTTGGTGTTTATTGCGCTGAATGGGCGTTCAGATATCAAGCACGGTTTCTCCCAAATCCCAGTTTACGTATCGTCCCGTTTTCAGACCGGTTCAGATTTTCCAATGTGTGTGTATGTGGCGGAATGTTCGGAGCTAGAGTGGGGGACAGAGTGGGGAGACTAAAAAAGTTATCTTTTTTTTTTCTCTATAACTTGCTCCCACGCCAACAATTCTAACTTGTCATGGACAATTTATACATCAAAACGTAGGTATTCTTGTCTAGTTTCATCGAATGTGCTCATTTATGTGATATGATGTATACTTTCCGCTCAGCAACCTTTCAAATGAGAACAGTTCCACATTTTCCTCCATTCACTGTAATGGTAAACATCGTCCGCATTTCTGAGCAAAACGCAGAGCGAAGGACTTTTTTACATCGCTGATACGCCACATTTTAAAGTTTATCCACATAAATTTATATCAATACGTTCACAAGGGCCTTGTGGTGCCCACGAGCACCTCAATTAATTGATATCTTGTATCCTTTTGGTGATATGATCATTTGTTTGAGAGCTGATCAGTCTCTTAATAGCTGGTAACAGTTGGTGCCAGGTGCAGTCGTTAACTGACTACATATCAAAGAGATGACATCACAGAGATGAAAGGCTTCCTATTGGTCCTTAGTAACCAGGCAACCATACTTTGTATGTCTGTCTGTGGACATCCATCTGTCTCCCTCTCTCAGACACACACACAGACAGACACACACACACGTCCTAACATCTTAAATAGGTTTTAAAGAGTTATATCTCTGAAGGGTTAAGACACTTATTATTTTTTATTAAGTTTATTTGCTGTTCGGATGTGCACCAAGTAGCAGGCACACTGATAAAATTTCTGCGGAATTTTCTAGTTCAGTGTGCCGATGTGCTGCATAAGCAGCAATCGGCACAATGATTATTATTGCCCATACTTATTATTATTATTATTATTTCTTATTCTCCATCTTCCGCCAAATTTCGTCCCGCTACTAGTCCCAAAGCGTTGCCAACACGCGCAACACATTACACCGAAATGTGGGTAATGATCGGGAATGGTGTGCTATGATTTTTCTAAGAGATTTGCCGCGTGGTTTTACCGAAATCGGCAAAAAACCGGCAAACTTTTCTCATTGACTTGAATGGGAAATGTTCGGGAAATCGCTCAACATTGCTCAAAAACGCCCCCCCTTTGGCACCATGCTGTGTCGCCATACTTTAACGTAGAAACATGATTAAAAGTTTAAACCGAAGACAAGACTTTGGTGTTTATTGCGCTGAATGGGCGTTCAGATATCAAGCACGGTTTCTCCCAAATCCAGTTTACGTATCGTCCCGTTTTCAGACCGGTTCAGATTTTCCAATGTGTGTGTATGTGGCGGAATGTTCGGAGCTAGAGTGGGGGACAGAGTGGGGAGACTAAAAAAGTTATCTTTTTTTTTCTCTATAACTTGCTCCCACGCCAACAATTCTAACTTGTCATGGACAATTTATACATCAAAACGTAGGTATTCTTGTCTAGTTTCATCGAATGTGCTCATTTATGTGATATGATGTATACTTTCCGCTCAGCACCTTTCAAATGAGAACAGTTCCACATTTCCTCCATTCACTGTAATGGTAAACATCGTCCGCATTTCTGAGCAAAACGCAGAGCGAAGGACTTTTTACATCGCTGATACGCCACATTTTAAAGTTTATCCACATAAATTTTATATCAATACGTTCACAAGGGCCTTGTGGTGCCCACGAGCACCTCAATAATTGATATCTTGTATCCTTTTGGTGATATGATCATTTGTTTGAGAGCTTGATCAGTCTCTTAATAGCTGGTAACAGCAGGTGCCAGGTGCAGTCGTTAACTGACTACATATCAAAGAGATGACATCACAGAGATGAAAGGCTTCCTATTGGTCCTTAGTAACCAGGCAACCATACTTTGTATGTCTGTCTGTGGACATCCATCTGTCTCCCTCTCTCTCAGACACACACACAGACAGACACACACACACGTCCTAACATCTTAAATAGGTTTTAAAGAGTTATATCTCTGAAGGGTTAAGACACTTATTATTTTATTAAGTATTTGCTGTTCGGATGTGCACCAAGTAGTAGGCACACTGATAAAATTTCTGCGGAATTTTCTAGTATTCAGTGTGCGAGTGCTGCATAAGCAGCAATCGGCAAAATGATTATTATTGCCCATACTATTATTATTATTATTCTTATTCTCCATCTTCCGCCAAATTCGTCCCGCTACTAGTCCCAAAGCGTTGCCAACACGCGCAACACATTACACCGAAATGTGGGTAATGATCGGGAATGGTGTGCTATGATTTTTCTAAGAGATTTGCCGCGTGGTTTTACCGAATCGGCAAAAAACCGGCAAACTTTCTCATTGACTTGAATGGGAAATGTTCGGGAAATCGCTCAACATTGCTCAAAAACGCCCCCCCTTGGCACCATGCTGTGTCGCCATACTTTAACGTAGAAACATGATTAAAAGTTTAAACCGAAGACAAGACTTTGGTGTTTATTGCGCTGAATGGGCGTTCAGATATCAAGCACGGTTTCTCCCAAATCCCAGTTTACGTATCGTCCCGTTTTCAGACCGGTTCAGATTTTCCAATGTGTGTGTATGTGGCGGAATGTTCGGAGCTAGAGTGGGGGACAGAGTGGGGAGACTAAAAAAGTTATCTTTTTTTTTCTCTATAACTTGCTCCCACGCCAACAATTCTAACTTGTCATGGACAATTTTATACATCAAAACGTAGGTATTCTTGTCTAGTTTCATCGAATGTGCTCATTTATGTGATATGATGTATACTTTCCGCTCAGCACCTTTCAAATGAGAACAGTTCCACATTTTCCTCCATTCACTGTAATGGTAAACATCGTCCGCATTTCTGAGCAAAACGCAGAGCGAAGGACTTTTTTACATCGCTGATACGCCCACATTTAAAGTTTATCCACATAAATTTTATATCAATACGTTCACAAGGGCCTTGTGGTGCCCACGAGCACCTCAATTAATTGATATCTTGTATCCTTTGGTGATATGATC
The DNA here is from genome assembly GCF_008692095.1 of Etheostoma spectabile. Classification (NCBI taxonomy): domain Eukaryota; kingdom Metazoa; phylum Chordata; class Actinopteri; order Perciformes; family Percidae; genus Etheostoma; species Etheostoma spectabile. The sequence continues at coordinate 8,850 of NW_022604262.1, forward strand.
ATTTGTTTGAGAGCTTGATCAGTCTCTTAATAGCTGGTAACAGTTGGTGCCAGGTGCAGTCGTTAACTGACTACATATCAAAGAGATGACATCACAGAGATGAAAGGCTTCCTATTGGTCCTTAGTAACCAGGCAACCATACTTTGTATGTCTGTCTGTGGACATCCATCTGTCTCCCTCTCTCTCAGACACACACACACAGACAGACACACACACACGTCCTAACATCTTAATAGGTTTTAAAGAGTTATATCTCTGAAGGGTTAAGACACTTATTATTTTTTATTAAGTTTATTTGCTGTTCGGATGTGCACCAAGTAGCAGGCACACTGATAAAATTTCTGCGGAATTTTCTGTTCAGTGTGCGAGTGCTGCATAAGCAGCAATCGGCACAATGATTATTATTGCCATACTTATTATATTATTATTATTTTATTCTCCATCTTCCGCCAAATTTCGTCCCGCTACTAGTCCCAAAGCGTTGCCAACACGCGCAACACATTACACCGAAATGTGGGTAATGATCGGGAATGGTGTGCTATGATTTTTCTAAGAGATTTGCCGCGTGGTTTTACCGAAATCGGCAAAAAACCGGCAAACTTTTCTCATTGACTTGAATGGGAAATGTTCGGGAAATCGCTCAACATTGCTCCAAAAACGCCCCCCTTTGGCACCATGCTGTGTCGCCATACTTTAACGTAGAAACATGATTAAAAGTTTAAACCGAAGACAAGACTTTGGTGTTTATTGCGCTGAATGGGCGTTCAGATATCAAGCACGGTTTCTCCCAAATCCCAGTTTACGTATCGTCCGTTTTCAGACCGGTTCAGATTTCAATGTGTGTGTATGTGGCGGAATGTTCGGAGCTAGAGTGGGGGACAGAGTGGGGAGACTAAAAAAGTTATCTTTTTTTTTCTCTATAACTTGCTCCCACGCCACACATTCTAACTTGTCATGGACAATTTATACATCAAAACGTAGGTATTCTTGTCTATTTCATCGAATGTGCTCATTTATGTGATATGATGTATACTTTCCGCTCAGCAACCTTTCAAATGAGAACAGTTCCACATTTTCCTCCATTCACTGTAATGGTAACATCGTCCGCATTTCTGAGCAAAAGCAGAGCGAAGGACTTTTTACACATCGCTGATACGCCCACATTTTAAAGTTTATCCACATAAATTTTATATCAATACGTTCACAAGGGCCTTGTGGTGCCCACGAGCACCTCAATTAATTGATATCTTGTATCCTTTTGGTGATATGATCATTTGTTGGAGAGCTTGATCAGTCTCTTAATAGCTGGTACAGTTGGTGCCAGGTGCAGTCGTTAACTGACTACATATCAAAGAGATGACATCACAGAGATGAAAGGCTTCCTATTGGTCCTTAGTAACCAGGCAACCATACTTTGTATGTCTGTCTGTGGACATCCATCTGTCTCCCTCTCTCTCAGACACACACACAGACAGACACACACACACGTCCTAAACATCTTAAATAGGTTTAAAGAGTTATATCTCTGAAGGTTAAGACACTTATTTTTTTATTAAGTTTATTTGCTGTTCGGATGTGCACCAAGTAGTAGGCACACTGATAAAATTTCTGCGGATTTTCTAGTTATTTTCTTATTCTCCTCTTCCCCAAATTTCGTCCCGCTACTAGTCCCAAAGCGTTGCCAACACGCGCAACACATTACACGCGAATGTGGGTAATGATCGGGAATGGTGTGCTATGATTTTTCTAAGAGATTTGCCGCGTGGTTTTACCCGAATCGGCAAAAAAACGGCAACTTTTCTCATTGACTTGAATGGGAATGTTCGGGAAATCGCTCACATTGCTCAAAAACGCCCCCCCTTTGGCACCATGCTGTGTCGCCATACTTTTAACGTAGAAACATGATTAAAATTAACCGAAGACAGACTTTGGTGTTTATTGCGCTGAATGGCGTGGTCAGATATCAAGCACGGTTTCTCCCAAATCTCAAATCCCAGTTTACGTTCGTCCCGTTTTTCAGACCGTTCAGATTTTCCAATGTTGTGTGTATGTGGCGGAATGTTCGCAGCTAGAGTGGGGGACAGAGTGGGGAGACCTAAAAAAGTTATCTTTTTTTTTCTCTATAACTTGCTCCCACGCAACATTCTAACTTGTCATGGACAATTTATACATCAAAACGTAGGTATTCTTGTCTAGTTTCATCGAATGTGCTCATTTATGTGATATAGATGTAACTTTCCGCTCAGCACCTTCAAATGAAACAGTTCCACATTTCCTCCATTCACTGTAATGGTAAACATCGTCCGCATTTCTGAGCAAACCGCAGAGCGAAGGACTTTTTTACATCGCTGATACGCCCACATTTTAGTTTATCCACATAAATTTTATATCAATACGTTCACAAGGGCCTTGTGTGCCCACGAGCACCTCAATTAATTGATATCTTGTATCCTTTTGGTGATGATCATTTGTTTGAGAGCTGATCAGTCTCTTAATAGCTGGTAACAGTTTTGGTGCCAGGTGCAGTCGTTAACTGACTACATATCAAGAGATGACATCACAGAGATGAAAGGCTTCCTATTGGTCCTTAGTAACCAGCAACCTTACTTTGTATGTCTGTCTGTGGACATCCATCTGTCTCCCTCTCTCTCATACAACACACACAAGACAGACCCCACACACCCTAACATCTTAAATAGGGTTTAAAGAGTTATATCTCTGAAGGGTTAAGACACTTATTATTTTTTATTAAGTTTATTTGCTGTTCGGATGTGCACCAAGTAGTAGGCACACTGATAATTTCTGCGGAATTTTCTATGTTGTGTTATATTCTTTGGTTTGGGCATGTTTCTAGGTTTACAAAGTGAAAAAGCCCAGAAAAAGTCCCCCCCAAGGAAGTTATCATGCAAACAAAACCGCTGTTCACAAACAGTTTCTATGTGGTCCACTTTACTTCCGTGACAAACGGGCGTCATTTTTGCGTCACTTTGTACACCTGTTATAATACTCACCTGCTGCTAGTGTGGCACGCCCTCAAACCAAGCTAGTAAGAGCGGAGGCCCAAAGAGCTCAGATAGTTGTATCACCTATGCCCAGGA
>NW_022604263.1:0-26882 GCF_008692095.1 Etheostoma spectabile
AAAATGCCGTTTTGTTGTTGTTGTATATGTTGTGTGTTGTCTGGTCACTCCAGTAGCAGCAATGTGGTTCTGTGTGTGAATTCTGTAAAACATTGCAGTGTTAAAAGCATTAACATTATATTCTAATCCTTGGATTACAACAAATTCACTGTACCTGTCGCGGGATTCTGGCTGTGAGGATGAAAAATTGATGGAAAGCTGCCTGACGAGGATGACTGCTGTGGTGGGTAGGTTTCAGGTGTAGGGCTCGGTGTGACGGTTGCGTGTATGGACTGGAAGTGGGGGGGAGGGGTTGGGGAAACTATAGGCTAGGGACTAGGAGTAGATGTAGGGCCCAAGGTGAATAGAGGTTTAGGAGTGGTGATGGTTGCTGGCTGTGAATAGACTGGATTGTGGGTGGGGGGAACTATAGGCTGGGGAGTAGGAGCAGATACAAGGCCTTGGATGAGGGGAGGTTGAGGAGTGGGGATGACAGGATGTTGGGTCACAACCCTCGCTATTTGTGGGTTTACTGCAGAGAGAAAGAGTCAGAACATTGAAAAGAATGGTCAACATGCATATTCAAATTCATGTTTGGCATAGTAAAAAGATGTACCTTGATTGGTTTCTGTTGCTCTTATCTGCTCCAGTATATCATTGGCACATCTGCTGTGTGAAACATAAAGATTAAGCATTTCAATAATTGCCACCCACATGTATTAAGATAACTGACTTCTCACTTTTTTTTTGCTCACCAGTTGTCAGTCTTGGAGCAATTTCTCTGCTCCCTCTTAGCATTACAGCACCCTGGCTAGCTCTCACGGTTACACAGACTTTGTCCTCCATTGTTTGTGATCCAAACCCTCTTCTGTAAGTGCCTTATGTATACATGCATATTAGAGGATGGATGCCCGACGGTACCCGACGGGCCGGGCCGGGTTCGAACAGATTTTTAGAAAGGATGCTCGGGTCGGGCTCGGTCACCTCAGCGCGATAAGGCGTTGAACATTTTGAATTTAAAACAGCTTATTATGTAGGTAATGGCACTTGTTGCCCCGTGTGCATTGATGCGCTCATCTGTTGACATTTCCGAATGCCTTCCTACAAATTGTCCTTTTAAACCTAGCTAATTGTCTGACTACTCCACAGACTTGCTCTATTGTGTGGGTTATAATTGCCAACAAGTTGTGCCTGAGTAGTAATTGCATAGTGTTTTTACAGTTGTACTGATGATGTTGTTATTACAATTGTCAAATAAACCGATTTATTAAAACTGAACTTTGACTCTGTGTGAGTAATTTTGTTTTCTTTAAGTTATGTGATATGTAGACTCAAAATAGTGGTTACACAAATTTCACAGTATTAATGAAGTTAATACACACAAGATGTGGTTTGTGTTTGATTAGATTAGACAATAGTTTATTCATCACACAGCGGGGAAATTCCTTTGTTACAGCAGCATTTTCAACAATAAGAGCAAAAAAACAAACAAGTAAACACACAAGAAAAACAGGCAAACAGTAGACAATGAGCAGAAGGTAGACTGAAGTAAAGTGGCGTCAAATAAAGGTTTTGTAAAGTGCGGTTGCCGTAGTACATTAAAAAAATATATACATTGCAGTGTAACTAAGTGACATTAAAATTAGATTGAATATGTAATTAAAGTAATAAAGCAAAAGTAGGTAACCATAATATAAATTATATTCACCTGTGACCATGAATAATATTGAAAAAGTAAGTACTTGTGATGGAAAAATATAAATACAGATAAAGATATACAGAGTGTGTGGATTAAATGAAAAACCGGAACAGAAACTACAACACTATCAGGTAGTGCAGGTGTTGTAGAGTCTGACAGCGGCCGGGATGAAGGACCTGCGGTACCTCTCCTTCTTACATGGGGGGGGGTATCAGTCTGCTGCTGAAGGAGCACCTCAGGGACCCCACAGTGTCATGTAGGGGGGGGGGAGGTGTTGTCCATGATGGATGTCAGCTTAACATTCTTCTCTCCCCTGTATTTGTATGTTATTCTCACAAACCGAAACAGGAAAACAAACTTTGTATGAGTTAATTGATTATTCTGGTTAGGTTTAATGCCATTAAATGACTTTTTACAGTGGTCAAGATAATCCGATATTTTAACCTTACAATTGACTGTGCGTGTGTGTGTGTGTATGTATATAAATGTACAGTATGTATATATATGCATATGCATTAGAGTGCGGATCGGGCCGGATTTTTCTGTCCGAGCCCGGCCCGCGTCCGACAGAGCAGTAACCGAACCCGACCCGAGCCCGACAGGCATTAAGATATTTCTGTCCGAGCCCGACCCGAGCCCGACACAGTTAAAATCGCATTTGTTTCTCATACTAATGACAAATGTACGTTTGTGTGGAAAGCCCGCTTTTATTAAGCAATTGTAGGAAGGCATTGGGAAATGTCAACAGATGAGCGCATCAATGCACACGGGGCAACAAGCGCCATTACCTCCATAATCAGCTGTTTTAAATTCTAAATGTTCAACGCCTTATCGCGCTGATGTGACCGAGTCCGACCCGAACCCGAGCATCCTTTCTAAAAATCTGTTCGAACCCGGCCCGGCCCGTCGGGTACCGTCGGGCTCGGGTCGGGTAACCATCCTCTAATATGCATGTATACATACAGTATTTGTATATATGTACAGTTTATATGTATATACAGTATGTATATGTATATATACATATGTATATACATATATATATATACACACACATATATATATATATACACACATATATATATCTCTATGATCAAACATTGTAAACCTTTAGACATGGTGGTGGTGAAAATCTGAATCCTGACTTCTTGCAGTGTTTTATCAACAAGTGATGTATGTATTTATGTGCCCTGTTTCTCGCATATCTATGGATGTATTCATAAAATCACTGTTATTATTCAACGTGTCAGTCCCATATGGTCTAGCAGTCTGGATTCTGCCTAAATAACCTTTACACACATTCTTAAGGAGTCCTCTGGAGACTACAATCAGTAGATCTGAGAAAGCTTTCAGTTAGTTTGATTTTACATTAATTTGGCCTAAGTGGTGCCCAAAAGGTCTTGGTTGCTAAATTGGTATTTAGCTGGTGAAAGTCTGCAGAAAGATCTGTACGATCTCTGACATTGCTCCTCTATTAAATCAGAGCTGTAGTTACGTATGTAAAAAGGCAAAAAAGTGTAAGATTAACTCAAGAACACTTTGCATTCAGTCTCAAAATTAGGAATCACATCACATTCCATTCACATCCCGTGCAATGTATTGCCATTGTCAAGCACATTGCCACCCTGGTGACTTTTTTCCATGTCTCCATGAACACCCATATATTTGGGCTGACAGTTGAGAAACCTTCCCTTCCTATGACATGGATGACGGAGAACGTACAATATCATGACGTTTAATTCATTATATTATAATTTTAAAGTCCTACTAATCCTCTGTTGGATCAGTCAGGATGGCCGAGCGGTCCAAGGTGCTGTGTTTAGGTCGTTGACTCCACTGGAGGCGTGGGTTCAAATCCCACTTTTGACAAGTAGCATTTTCAACTGGAACTAATGTCTGAGACATGATATTGGGAATAAAGAATTTAGCAGTTTGTATTTGTATTAGCCATTTGGCCAAGCTTTTTGTACTTACTTGTAATATGGTTCATTACTGTAATATGCATTGCATTATGGGTAGTAACATTTAATATACAGTGATTTACTGTATTTTTTGAATTTGCTGTAGTCTCCTGTAAAACCACAGCAGTAGTGCTACTGTAGTGAATAAGACAGACTTAAATATAATTGTTCGCTCATGTTATAGAAGCATAGAAATGAAATGGAAAAATAAAATTTAATTTTATAGATTTATAGATTTTACATTTTATTTCTCATGGTTTTAGCAGTGAAGGTAATTTAAAATTGTGACATGCTTTCCAGCAGTGTAAATAACTTATTGAAAGTTGTAGAGACAAACAAGAAAGGGATTACGGATATAAATGCTTGACCGCCATATTTGACCTCTGACCTCACGACTTCTAAAGAATAGCGGGTAGATACTTCAAAGGTGTTGAAAGAAGTAGCGGCTCCAGACATCAAAGGAGGACCGGTTTGGTCCGTGCTCACCAGAGTCCGGTCACACACTCTACTCAGAGAGAGCTGGAGCAGCGTTAAGGTAAGATCAATCTTTAATAATTCTGTGACATTAAAATCTCTGCTGATAGCCTTCCCAAGCGGTGACGTTAGCTTACCGACCTGTGTCATAGCTAGGCTAGAGCTAGCTGTTAACTAGCTTCCCCCCCGAAGGAAAACGTAGTCTCGCTCCAACCTAACATTTTCCCCGTGGTGAGGATTAGCTAGCTCTAATTACGACGTTCGGTAAAGCTAACACAACTCGTTAACACAAAATGTGCTGTTTGGAACATCTTTATTACTTTATATTAGTGGAGGTAAAGTTAACATTAAACCGTTACCTTTACATTTGCCCATCTGGCTAGTCAACATTTAGGCTATGTCTTTTAAAAAAAACACACAAAAAAACACCCATTCTATATGTCGGGGGACAAGAAAAGCGTCATTAAGTAATGTTAATTACTTAAATGTATGGAAAGGGAAAAAAATATTTTTTTGTAGTTTTTTAGCTAAAAAAAGACGTGTGCTAAATTTAATTCAATGTTAACCACATTTAGCTCTAGTTTTGGTGGAAAATTCAGTGTCTCCAGCATTTATGGAGAGCAGTTTTTGTCTTGGCTTCAAGGTTTGGACACTTAAAACCATCCTTATGTCCAGCAAAGATTTGCCTCAGTGCCTTACTTTGCAGTAGTATTATTGCTTTTTGTAATGTGATATTTCATTGAATTCATCCTTTTTAGTTAATGAGACCTAAGCTAAAGAGTGTGTAACTCAAACAATATGGTGTTAGGAGTTGAGTCTATAGCTAGCATGGTTTATGGGGGAAAAGAAAAGTTGAATTTAAAAATGCATTTTCCTAGCCGCTTAAACTTAAATTTGACGGATTTGACAAGTTATTTACGGACTATTTATAATGGCATAGTGATTAACGTTTAATACATCACATAACATTCTGTGTTATTCTAACAATATAAGAGTTACCTACATTATACTGGTTACAAGCATATTAATGCATGCCATGCAATTTTTTAATCTTGTTGTAATTGTGTTTATAACCCCATGCATGCACTTTAAAAATAATTTTCATCATTTCAAATGTAGAACAACAACCAGTGACTAGAACAACTGAGAGAGATGGGAGGAAGAAGAAAGCTGGAAGAAGGCTTGACCCCATGACCCACAGGAGCACGTGATCCCTTTCAACAATCTATCATCATACAACAAAAAGTATGTACAGGTATACGTTTTGCAACCTGTGTACTCAAGAATTAGAAATATTCTGTAGACATGTGAAAAAACATCAGTACATGGCAAACTATAGGTTTTCTTGTGGAAATGAGCAATGTCCCACTTCCTTTAAACAGGAACCACAAACACATACGTGTGTGTGTGTGTGTGTGTGTGTGTGTGTGTGTGTGTGTGTGTGTGTGTGAATAAAGGGCTGAATTTAAAGATGACTGCTCTTGATTATGAAAATCCTAAACCTGTTTTTCTTTTAAGATTCTTCTTAAGGATCAACCCAGATGAGGGCACCAAGAGCACTGCTACTGTGGGTACAAGGCGCAAGACGGGAAGAGTCGTCCAAAGAAAGGTGACGAGCATCAGCTCCAGAGTCACCACCTTCCTCCAACGGCTCACCGAATTTGAGTGGAAGACATCAAACTAGGTAAGCATTTTCTTGTGTGAGGTAAAATAGTTAACATCAGAGAAATGATTACTCAGTCCGATGAAGTAGTGCAGCTACGTACCCTTCCTGCTCCAACAATGACACAACTAAATCATCTTGTATTTACCACTTGTGTAAGTAGAGGTCACAGTTATGCAGCAAAAGCTACAAAATGTTGTTTTAATTTTAGTTAAAGTTTTCTTATGTTTTTTTGTATAAGTGTATGAGTATAAGAACAACAATCTTTGAAGTTGGTCCAGTACTGAGCGAGAACACTGTGACCTGCAGCTTTCAAAACAGGCTCTAATGTAATCATATAGGGCAAATGTGCGTCGTCAATTTCGTCCACTAAAAGTTCTGTTTTTGCCACTGATGGTGTCAAATTATTATTTTAAGTTTCTGACACCCTTTGGAAAGGATCCTAACAGAGATTGGCCTTTTACTTAAAGAGGAAGATCCTTAGTTAGATCAGTTTTGTGAAACGGCTCCAAAATCATCATCACCAAACCCATCGACAGACAGTTAAAGAAAGTAGAAAGAACCTTTGAATTATCTGGGGACTTCACTACTGGTGACTATTTTGTATACTGTCATATTCTGTTTTTGCACAAGTTTTAAGTTTGTTAACAGTTTAGATGAGAGAAACTCATGATCATTTCTCTGCTTCTCATACAGTCCAGTATGGACCCCCCCACCAGAGCATCTCTGGATTGGAGGCTCCATCTTGGCCTCTCTGTCCAGCCTTCCAGAAGATGTGGCTCAGCAAGCAACAGTACTATGGGTCCGGCCTTCACAAATCCTTCTAAGCAGACTGTTCCTCCTTCCAAAGCCCAACAACTTCAGCTTTGTGGTAACAACCACACCACATTTTGTATACATTTGCAAATACAGGTTATTTAGTTTTCAGCGGGATTTAAATGTTCAATTCGTTTTGAGAGTCAATTCAAATGGTAACTACATTGTTCAGACTTGTATTTGCCTCTGAATGCTGCCCAGTGTTTTGGCGCATATTTAGACATCGTTTTAGTATCACTTGTATGTCAATTTTCTGTTCTTTTGCACTTTCAGAGTTAAAAAATATATTGTTCCTGATGTTTTTACCTGAAAATAAAAATGTATTACTTTTGTACATGGGCTAAAGTCAATTATTTGGAATTTATTAAATTCAATAGAATTTATGTAAAATATTTAAAATTGTTTGTACAGCCAATGCCAAATAGTGTAAAACATTGTGAACCACAATTACAATAAAACTATAATACAGCAAGACAATTTCAGTATTATTTAGCAAATTGTAATTATAATATGATTACTGTAAGGGTATTATACAGTAAAACTAAGTTACAGTAAGGGTACTTTTTCTACTGTAAAACTAAGGTACAGTAAAGGTATTATATTACTGTAAAACTAAGGTACAGTAAGGGTATTTTTACTACTGTAAAACTAAGGTACAGTAAGAGTATTATACTGTAAAACTAAGTTACAGTAAGGGTATTCTAATACTGTAAAACTAAGTTACAGTAAGGGTATTATACTGTAAAAAACATTTACGGTTATGATACTGTAATCGGGTAGTTACAGTAACTTACTGGCAACGTGTTGCCAGTAAGTTACTGTAAGGGTTTTTATACTGTAAAAAGCAATTACAGTTATGATACTGTAATCGCGTAGTTACAGTAACTTACTGGCAACACGTTGCCAGTAAGTTACCGCAAAAATACAATAAAAAGTCTAACAGTGTATCCTTTTGTCATCATTGATGGGTCATAAACACTTCATCTGCCTCTATCTCAATAACAATTCTTTTCATTTTTTCAAACAGTAACTTGTAATGGAAATTTACATTTAACCAATGATTTTCATATTTATTATTCATGATAAGATCTCCAATGCCTCTCAGAGTATATGACTTCTGTATCTTTCCTCTGTGTCTTCTCCTTGTAGGAGACAACTGAATTTGTTATGTCTTTGCATTTTCCCACCAAGGAGGGCTCGCTGATTCCACTCGGAAATCAAAATGACAAGGAAGCAATTTTAAACAGCAGGGGTGAGTTAAAGTTTCAATTCTGTTAGATAAATTATTTAAATTGGACATTGAGATGGTTTGTGAGACAAATATTGACTGTGATTTAACTGAGGGATTCGGGGAAAGTTATATTTAGTTTTGTAAAAGTTTGGGTTGTGTACAAAACAGGAGAAAGTAGGAGCTAGTTTTTTTGCAATTCTTCTGTTCACACTAGGCACTATTTCACATCTTTTGTCTGTAGTGCTCTATTCTGTCAGGACTTAATTCTGTCTCTCCCACCTCTTCTTTTTTTTTCTTGTTCTGTCTTGGCAAGAATTGTTATGCTTTTGGGTCGTCTGTCCATCTCTACATCAGAATCAGAAAGACTTCACTGATCTGTGAAGGGAACTCTGGAAAAGACTGCTCCTTCGAGCCGGATTTGAACCGCGACCTAAGGATTTCAGCTTTATACCTCTACAGTCAAGCGTTGGTGGTATAGTGGTGAGCATAGCTGCCTTGACCTGGGTTCAATTCCCAGGCATTGCAGTAGCTTTCTTTGAGTGATGTTACTTGCTTTTTTTTTTTTTTTTACAAGAAGTCAGCAGAAAGGTTACTTGCCCAACCTGGTTTGATGAAATCTCTTTGAGCTGCATGATTATGGCCAAAATGATAATGGCAATTACTTTGATCAATATGGAGATCAAGATTAATTATCACAATTATTTGTTGATTTTCTACTCAAAGTGCTGGAATAGGAGCGTTCACCAACCTCAGGTTAACAAGGAACAATCTCAGCAAGGTGATTGATGGATGATTCTAGTTACTTCACCAAGTTCAGCCCAAATGATACACATACAGACTTGGGTGGCTTCCAGCTATGTAATATTTGAAAGTTGCAGTGATGGGACTTGAACCCACGCCTCCAGAGAGACTAGAGCCTTAATCCAGGGCCTTTGACCACTCGGCTACATTACCAGCATGCAACTCTTCGCCACATCGTGACACGCACAGGGACTGTAACTAATGGTATGCTGTTAATGTTATTGGGAAAAAAACCTTTGCAAGGAAAAAGCCACTTTATTGTAAAATGCCAATACTTGTTATACATTAGAAAAAATGTTATAACACTTTGTCATTTTTCTCTGACATTGATTTTAGAATATTGTAACCAGCATTAAGTGAGTAGGTTTAGGTCTGTGTGAATATGGGCTGAACTTGAGAACATCTTCTTTTGCATATTCACTGTAAAGAGCCATTACTCCTCCATATTGGGCGACAAAATTTGGGTTTCCTGAAAAAAGTTCTTTAAGTACAGGTAAACTTAGAATGCTAAAAAAGAATTTAGAAGAAAAGAAGAAAATTGTTAGAGGGCCAAAAATGAAAAGCACTCAAGATCTGATTTAAATAGAGAAAAATAATCAATGTTCTAATCAGTGGTTGAATGAAGCCAACTGTAATAAAAAAAAAGAAAAAAAAAGAGGGTGCATCAACAGTTACCATCAACCTTTACAAAAAAATCTTTATTATTCCTTTTTTTCTACACTAAAGTGGGTAACAATAATAATAATAATAGTAATATTAATAATAATAATGGTGATAATGTTGATGACAATGATGACAACATGCAGTAACAGTTACATGTGGGATGCTGTTCACTTCAGGAAGGTAGGAATAAATAATACAGTGTATCAATTTTCATTCATAAAAGATGCCAAACAATCCTTGCAATCAGATCAAAACTAAGCCTTTCTGTAAGGTGTGGGGAAGAACTTAACAATGATTATTTATTTGCAATTATTATTTATTGTATCAATATTTACAACCCAGCCCAGCTTTATAACTGAGGAACACCCCAAATTCTGGAAAGTGATTTCCAAATAAGGCAATAAACAGTTTTTAAACTGGAAAACTGGACTAAAATAAAGAAACTGATGGAATATCTGCCTTGTGGACAATTAAATTACTAAGAACAGTTCATTTAAAAGACAGTAGGGGGCAGTAAAATGCCTAGACTGGCGGTAGACTTAATGTTCCACAGTTCGATGGTTCGAATCCCAGCCGTGGCTTGCCCACAAAATTTAAAAACATCAAAAAAAAATTCTTTAAGTGTTCATGGGGGGCTAAAATACCTTCATGTCTTCAATTTTCTCATTTTTCTCTCTTTTCTTCTTTCTTTTTTCTTCCCCTTTCTTCCCCCTCCTCTTCCTTTCTCCCCCCCCCCAACAGACTGTCGTTCCCCAGCTTTGGCGCAGCGGGAGCGTGCAGGGCCCATAACCCAGAGGTCGATGGATCAAAACCATCCTCTGCTACTTCCTAGGCTTTGTATCAGTCTGTTGATGTTTAACAAAGCAAGTGTCTCAAGTGAAATGTCTGCACCTGCTAAATGTTTAACTTAATAGCATGTGAAGTTTTTTTTCATCCATAAAAATAGAAACTACAGTGCTCATACCTGCTGTAACACCCATAAAAACTGGAGCATAAAACATTAAATACATTACACTGCAGTTAATAAATACTGTAAATAGTACCATGTATGTTTAAAATGCTTGTTGTGCTGTCTACCAGTCAGATTACCACAGGAGGTAATATCTTCTGCAGCTTTTTTAAAGACTCTACCATAATACCTGCTGGAGATGCCAGGTCCTCATACATGTAAAGCATGAGCTCTACCACTGAGCTACATCCCCTCAAGATTTTCAGATTTTTGGACTTTTTTTCTGAGATAGACTTAGACGTATCTTTATTAATCCTTTTGGGATGACTCTCGCAACGAAATTGAAATATTTGTGTATGGCTTTAAAACCTGCAAATGGCTGGAAATCAAACCAGGGCAAAATTATTGCCCTGCTATACAAAGTTCACTGCAAATCTTGTAAAACAGACTGAGAAGAAAAACGTTGGTGGAGACTGGTGGCTTCCAGTACCTATGAGATAACACAATATTGCACACGAAGGTACATCTGCAATACGGTAACCTGTGATTTATCAAATTGTGTCATTGGTTTGCTACCACTCTTAAAGTACGCCGCTCGCTGTCGGCAGGATTTGAACCTGCGCGGGGAGACCCCAATGGATTTCTAGTCCATCGCCTTAACCACTCGGCCACAACAACCTGAAAAGCAGCAATATACCTGTTTGCACAAATGTTCATAAACTTTTCAATTGGTTACAAGAAGTTACCAGACATGGGATAACTGCAAATTGTAGTGCACTTCCTGTGTCTGTGGATCCTCGTGGAGGCAGCTTGATTGATTGATTTGCTCCCTTATTTGTACCATAACAGAGATCTAATATTTTATCAAATCGGGTTGGGCGAGTAACCTTTCTGGTTACTTCTTGACAAAAAAAGCAAGTAACCACACAACGAAAGATATTGCGATGGCTGGGACTTTTCTCTGCATCGTGACACGCAGAGGGACAAGTAACGATATGCTAATGTTATTGGAACAAAACTTTCGCAAGGCAAAAACCAATACTTTATTGAAAAATGTTAATAATAATAATACATTTTATTTAACAGCGCCTTTCTAAGCACACAAGGTCGTTTTACAGACAATAAAAGATAGATACAGGCAAAAGAAAAGTTATGAACAGTTATGAAAAAATACCAGAGAAAAATGGCAAAGTTTGATAACATTTTTTAATAAAATATTGGCAGTTTTTAATAAAGTAATGGCTTTTTCCTTGCAAAGGTTTTTTTTTCCCAATAACATTAACAAGCATACCGTTAGTTACGGTCCCTGTGTTTGTCACGATGTGGAGAACTGATACATGCAGGTAGGGTGGCCGAGTGGTCTAAGGCGCTGGATTAAGGCTCCAGTCTCTCTGGAGACGTGGGTTCAAAACCACCATTTGCATATATTGGAAGCCAACCAATGTAGTTTCTTACAGCGGTGTCATTTGGCCTGAACTTGGTGAAGTAACTAGAATCATCCATCACTTTGCTGAGATTGTTCCTTGTTAACCTGAGGTTCAACAATTGGTGAAACCTTCCTTTCAAGCAATTTGGAGTAGAAAATCAACAAATAATTGCGATAGTTAATCGTGATCTCTAATTGTGGTTATCATTTTGGCCATAACCGTGCAGCTCAAAGAGATTTTATCAAACCAGGTTGGGCAAGTAACCTTTCTGCTGACTTCTGTTCACACGCAAAGGTTATCTGCCAACGTGGAACGGTTCCAGGTGTGCTGGGCATGTCAGAGGGAGGGGTCACAGGTTTCTGACAGGATATAAGGAAGATCACAGCATCAGATCATCACACCCGGCGCTCCAGTTGGAAGACACCCACACAACTCATCTGATCTACACAACTTTACCAGGTGAGAAAAATGGATATAAATTTAGACTTATACTGAACTGTGGAAAGCTGTCAGTGTCAGACTAGAGTCTACAACATACTGTGTGGAATACACTGTGTTTCTTATCACCATAGACCGTCAGTCTTTCTGTCTCTTTGTCGTTCTTTCTGTCTGTCTCAAGGAGAAGCGTTGACTTCCAGTGTTAGAAATTTACTTTTTTACTGTACTACTTTAGAGTGTACATTTAGTGCTGACGGCTGTGTTCACTTTCCTCAACAGGTTGGAGAAATGGCCTTAGATAACGTGACCGTTGCAGCCTTGGGTCGACCTTTCACCCTGGGAATGCTCTATGATGCTCAGAGAGATGAACTGATCCCAGGTAAGTGTTTCTTAAAAATATTTCTACATTTATCTCACTCTCATAGCTCAAGGGTGAAACTATTTTAACCACAGACGTAGATTTTGGGGTGATGCAGGGGTTATGTCTCCGACAATATTTGGAAGTAAGATTAGTCCCCCTGAAAAAAAATGAAAGACAGCCCACTACCAAAAATAGGTATAAATACCCATTCAGCTTTAACCCCTAACCCTGATGCCTATCCCTAACCCTTAAACCTATAACCATTCAGGGAGCTCAAACATGTATATATCCTTCTTACCTGTAAATACATTTTTCACGTTTTGAGACACCCCTATAGTGGACCATGATCTCTTTTCTTTTTTCTCTTTATCTGCAGCAATCAAGCCACTATTAAAAAAGAACAATCTAGACACATCACTAATAAACAACTATAGGCTGATATCAAACCTTCCGTTTTTAAGTAAAATCATTGAAAAACCAGTTTTTCAACAAGTCAACCATTTCTTGTCACTAAACAACAATTTTGATACCTTTCAGTCTGGTTTCCGACCACACCACAGAACTGAGACGGCTCTAGACAAAGTCTTTAATGACATCCACCTTAACACCTTATTTTTTAACTGTTTTTTAACTGATTTTTTGTAAAGCACTTTGAATTGCCCTGTTGCTGAAATGTGCTATACAAATAAAGCTGCCTTGCCTTGCCTTGTCTGTAAAATCAAGCTGCATTTCAGTGCAGTTGGAAATGTTACGACCTAGAAGCGATCTGACGGAAAAAAAGATTGTTTTCTGATTTTAACATCACCTTTAACATTGCTATAATCTATGAAAAGAATTAGCAAATACTTTGTAATTCTACGATGTATTTGTGACCATTTATTAGTTGACTATATTAGGAATGCAGGATAAATTATCAGTAAAGTGTCCTGTACTGAATATGAAAACGTTTTTTTGTAATTACAATTGTAAGTACAGTTTTATAATTTTAGCCAATTTCTGTGAAACCGTTTTACAACATCCTGGACCAGATGTTTCAAGTAACAAAGTACAAATACTGGGTATCTATACTTTACTGGGGGAATTATGTTAAAGCATACGTTTAACTTCTTCTCCTTACATTTTCATGCAATTTTAGGTAGTAGTAGTTTATTTGAACGTGTAAAACTATTTATATTTATATATATATATATATATATATATATATATATATATATATATATATATATATATAAAATACAGTCTGTATTGGCTCTTTATACAATACTATCACTTCAAATCCTTTTTGTATCCCTTTAAAATGTTCATTTTAAACAATCTCTCTCTTCACTGCAGCTGTTCCATAAAGTAACTCCTCTGGTTGTGATGCAGTGATATTTAGCATTTTTTCCTATAACTTTCTTCTTAAATACAAATATTCCTCTTAAGTAACGTTTCCGCTTTCTTATTTGAAACAGACTTTGGATACGGTTTGATAGCTGATGATTATTTATTTTGTGCATCATTTATGCAGTTTTAGAATAAACAATATCTCTGAATTTTAGTATTTTTACTAATCTGTACTTTCTAGTCCTTACATATTAAAAATAGCATTTTTACTCCAATTTCACTTCGGCTTGTTTTCATTACGACTCGTCATTGTTAAAAAAAACAAAAACAAAACCCTATCCAGATAAATAGCGCCATATAGATAGAGTGAATCCGTTGCCCTCACAGATTCCTGCAGCTGAGCGTGGATGTACGTTTAATTCCAATGAAGGCTGTTGATAACATGCCTCTGAAGTTTGACTCTTTGCACCATTACAATACTTATAGGCAACTAGTCATCATATCTTCCTCTCTATGAAACACATGTTAATGCTCAGCAGTACACATATATTGTTCTTTAACGTATTTGCATTAAACTAAAAGGCGTTAATTTCCCATCTGAAACAGGTGCATCCCACATTTTTCACCATTAACATTTTAAAATAATAAGAAAAGTGTTTTTGGGGAGGTGGGTAGTGCCCTATAGGCCCCTGTAGCGCGGCCTAAGCTTTTATCCTTAACGGCATAATTTTTCCCTGACGTTACTTTTACCTTTATACTTTCAGTAGTTTTGAAACCAGTTCACACTTTTACTTGGTAAAAAGCTTGAGTTGATACTTCAACTTCTGCAGAGGTCTTTTAAATCCTAGTATCTATACTTCTACCTGAGTAATGAAGGGAAATTCTTTTGACACCTCTGTCCTGGACTAGGGTTGCCCTATTTTATTATACTGCACGGTAGTTTTATTTTTTCTTATTCTAATGTAGCTGTTTTAATATTTGTAACTGTTTTTAACTGCTCTTTAATGTTTTATGTAAAGCACTTTGAATTGCCTTGTTGCTAAAATGTTCTGTACAACTAATGCTGTCATGCCTAAGATATCCAAATCTGATTAGGGAATGGTTTCAAATTGGGATAATTAAGTTTTATGGTCAGTTACTTGTTATGGAGAAAAATAATTTTGACGTCATTCTTGATTGTGTGTGCAGTCTTCCAACTCTTCCGTCTCTCATCCGTTGCTCTCTGGCTCAGGTTGATTGTTTGCATTAGAGCAGGGCTGAGCTCTGTCACCTGAGCACACGATAGCTAAGCTAACCCGGCTCGTGGAACAGAGCCACAGATACTAAAGACTAGCCTGTTAGTTTGTCATTGGTTTAAACAAAGGCCAATGAACCAGAGGACGTTTTTCTCCCATGCTGTGTGGTTTAGCGTGATAAGTGATAGTATTGTATAATGACTGCATAGTTGTTTGGCATCTATATACTAATATATCTATATACTAAGTCTAGTAGGGATGTGTTATTATTTAATCTGCTATAGAAAGAGGGTCTAGAAAGACGAAGAAAGGGAAGAAAAGAAATAAAAACAGTGTGAATGTGTATGTATGTATCTGTGTCTATGATGTGTAATAAGTGAAGCATAAGATTTTGTATTTACTAAAGGATAAACGTAGAGAAAAGGGGTCGCACCTGATGAGTTTTTTATGAACTTCTTCCTTCTCCTTTTTGAACATGGGAATTTTTAGTTTGAATTACTTTCAATTTTGGAAGATTGTGCTGTGAAGTACATGACCTCATTTATATATCATTTTAATTATATACTGTATATGTATGTATGAATGTATGTGTATATATTTTTTTAATTTTAATGTTTTACATGTTCAAATAAACTAATACTGCGCTATAGAGGAAGGACTGGTAATGCGGACTAAATATCTTAAAACTAACTATCACATTAAGCTACATTGGCTTCCAGTTGGTTTAGTTGGTAGAATGGGCGCACGTATAAGGAGGTTATTCCTCTCTGCAGAGGTCCAGGGTTTGGTTCCGACTCCTACTGTTTCCTCCATGTCTTCACCATCTCTCTCCCCTTTCATGCTGTCCTGGTGATTAAAGGCAGAAATGGCTAAAACAAGAATCTAAAAAAAATTGTAACACTTAACTATTTTAAAATGCTTATTAAATTTCCCCCTTTGAATCTAAAATCTAAAAGGCACAAACGACGACAAGTTGTATTGTTGCATTGTTACACACACAATTTACATTACACAATTTCACATACATTCTTTGGTAATGTTACCATACCCTCTCAATCCAGTAGTTTGTTTATTAAGGAGGTTTATATCAAAGAAAGAATGAAGCATGGAATATAGAAGCTAGTTAGGGAACTGCTGACAGTAGCATGCACCCTGTAGATACATACTTGATTAGTATTGTTTTCTGTGACATTACATAAAAATACTATTCCTGCTTTATCAGATGACTGATGGCTTCTAATTTTCATAGGTTTAACATTGTGGGATGATGAAACTCGGCATGGCAAGGTAGCTGAAAGCCCTCAGCGCACCAGTGCTTTTCAGATATCTGCTTCTGACTCCACTGAATCCAAGTGCAATCTGCTGGATGTTGAAGCTTCTCTGAAGGCCAGTTTCCTGGGTGGACTGATAGAAGTCGGAGGATCTGCCAAGTATCTGAATGATAAGAAGAATTTCTACAATCAGAGCAGGATGACATGTCAGTACAAAACTACCACCAACTTCAAGCAGGTAATGATTGAACAACTATCCTTGCAACCCCAACAGATGGAGGTCATTAAGAAGAGCTCAGCAACACATCTAGTCACAGGCATCCTTTATGGGGCAAATGCTTTCTTTGTGTTTGACAGTAGAAGTTAGATGCCAGCAGTGTCAGCAAATCAAGGGCAGCATGCAAGCTGTGATAAAGAAGATCCCTTCATTTGATATTGAGGGGAAAATGGAGCTGAAGCTGAGTGATGAAGAAAAAGCCCTGACACAGACATATCCTGCAAGTTCTTTGGAGACTTAATTCTTGAAAGCAACCCTGCAACATTTGTAGAAGCAGTGAAGACCTACGTACAACTCCCAAAGCTACTGGGAGAAAAAGGAGAGAAGGCTGTTCCAGTGAAGGTCTGGCTGATGCCGCTGAAGAATTTGGATCCTGAAGCTGCTGAGCTGAAGAGAAGAATTAGCAGCAGACTAGTGAGTAAGGTGCAGGATAGTTTAGAAGATATGAGGGAAATAGCTCTAAGGTGCAACAATTCAAGAAGACAATGTGCTAGATCATTTTCCTGTGATTCGAGAAGAGTTGAGCACTTTCCAAAACTGTGCGATAGTTATGCATCTAACCTCCAGCAGGCCTTGGCGGAGAAACTTCCCTCCATCCGTGAAGGAAAAGAAGATGAGAGCTCACTGATCCAACTCTTTGATGACAGAGACAAGTCACCATTCAGTCAGGAAAACTAACCAAGTGGCTGGATCAAAAAGAGAGAGAAATCAACGTCATCAGCTCCTGTGCAGATACCATGGAGGGAACAAAGATCGTCCCAAATCAGACAGAGCTGGACAGAGTGGTTCTTGCTCCAGGTGTAGACAATGTTCGTGCTTGTTTTCACCTCAGTGGAAAGGGGTGATACCGACCTTGATGTGATGGCCGACTACTTGCATTTCTCTAAATTAGGAAGTACCAATGAAGATCCATGGTACTACTCAGCTGAAGTTGTCACCAAAATGAGAGACAAAGCCAAAGCTTTCCATCTCTTTGCCAAAGGACTGAAGAACAGCAGTCAATTCTGTTTCCTCATAGCAACCATTGCAAACAAGAACTACCCAGGAGCAACCATCTACCAGTACAAGAATGGCCTTCTGGTCAATGAAGACTTTACAAAGCCTGTCATCCCTCCTTGGAGACCATCACAGACAGAAGTGATCTGATGTTGTGTAAGTCTGTTGCTGATGCTTTTTCTAGTCAAAAACATGCTGTAGTGGTAAACCAGGTAAGGTTGGTACACTTTTGCTTTTTCCATAAGTAGTTAATATTGCCACAATTATATCATAAAGACAAGAAGCTTTTTGTTTCAACTGTACCCATGTCCGATACAGTTGAAACAGTACCTGAGTACAGTTAAGACCACCCATTTATAATGCTGTAAAGCTAAAATATCTTTCAAGGTAAAGTCGGTACATTTTTTCTTTTCCATTAACACACGAAAATTTGTCTATGAAATTTGAATGATCAGTAAAATCCATAAGTAGTTCATATTTTCCACAATACATTATAAAGACAAGAAGCAGTACCTGAGTACAGTAAGACACCATTCATAACACTGTAAAACTGGCTAAAATACCTTTCAAAATGAGAATTAAACAGTTCTTAATTTACATTCAGTATTTTATTTTATTTATTTGTTTAGTTAAAAGTAAAAACAAACCTATAGTAATGGCAAATTGTGATGAAACAGTAACTTTCAGTTCAGCAATCTAACAATTGTAACAGCATAATAAGACTGATGAACATTATATACAAAACATTGATTTATTTAACAATTAATAAAACCCAACAAGATTAGCCATTGAAATATTGTGTCTCAACGGTACCCGCTGACCACGTGGAACATTTCTCATTTCTCTCAAGTCATGTAATATGTCAGGTTTTAGAACACATTTTAATGTTACCGCGTGTAAGTTAACTTTGACCTTCATGTAAGGATGAGAAGCTATTCAATGTGGATGGGACCTGGTGAAGTGAAAAACTGACCTTAGAAAAAACAACATTCTCCAGTATTGTGGAGAAGTGCATGTACTTCTAAAGCAGAAATCACAGCTCAAGATTGTTAAAGAGATTTAAGGTGTTCAACTGTACCCCTGCACCAACTTTACCTGGTCTCCCCTACTAATAACTAGGGATGAGCGAGTACAGCATTATCTGTATCTGTATCTGTTTACCACATGATTATCTGTATCCAGATCCGTACTCGGACTGGGCGGGCCTAACCCGGAAGTGGTCAGATTTAACCAGGAAGTGGGTCGGGTTGTCTTGAAATGGGCGGGGCTTTAACCGGTATGTTATTTAAGCATGCAATTTATATGGTTGATCAAAAATTGTTATATTTATTGCTGATTAGAAAACTATTTACATGACAGCATCAAGCTTCAGATCAATGGTGTTGTCATGGTAACAAACAAACTATATACAGAACGTTTTGCAACAATGAATACAACACATGCAGTTGCAATATGAAGTAAAATGTAATGAACAAGAGTTTCCATACTCAATATAACTTTTTATTTTTAACTTTTTATTTTTATGATCAGTGTGATTTTTATTTTTTTGGTTCTTTTTTATTTTTTTATTTCCACACCAGGTATATATGTGTGTGTGTGTGTGGTGTGTGTGTGGTGTGTGTGAGTAAGGAGTAAGAGAGAGACACACAGAGAGAGAGGGGGCGGGGGGCAACTAACAGTAAAAAAAAAAAAAAAAATCTCTGATGGCAGAGACGCAACGGGAGTCACATTTAAACCAAGCAGCATGTCTGAAACCCACGTTCACCAGAAATCTACTGGTTACTATGTAAGTACTACAAACCCCACGTTCACCAGAAATCTACTGGTTACTATGTAAGGACTACAAACCCCACGTTCACCAGAAATCTACTGGTTACTATGTAAGGACTACAAACCCCACGTTCACCAGAAATCTACTGGTTACTATGTAAGGACTACAAACCCCACGTTCACCAGAAATCTACTGGTTACTATGTAAGGACTACAAACCCCACATTCACCAGAAATCTACTGGTTACTATGTAAGGACTACAAACCGAAGTTAAAAACAAACCTAAAGCTGCCGAAACCCTAAACGTTAACGGAACAGATCCACAGACCCGACTGCCTGCCTGACGGAGCGGGAGCGCGAGAGCGAGCGAGAGAGAGAGGGAGCGCATTTCTCCATGTTCTGTGTGTGTGTGATTGATCCGAGCGGGTTTGTAGGCGGGGGGGGGGCGCTGTGATTATCACAGAACGCTGCGCGGCCAGTTGAGGAGTTGTATTCAATCCGAGCACGGATATTGACTCATATTACTCGGATAATACTTGTACTCGGCAAAAGTGCTTTATCCGTACCGGATACTCGTTTCAGCGGATACTGGATCACTCCTAATCTACCCACAACATGGACATAGACAGTTTATATAAATAATTAGTAAAGGGGTGAGGTATAAAGTTCTGCCTACTTCATTTAACAGCTCCTGGAGAACCTAAACACCACACACACCCTAAAGGCCTTTAAGTTGGCTCAATAAACATGGTAATAAGTGAAAAGAAGACCATTGAAAATAGGTTTAACTGCGTGTATTAGAAATACAACAAATAAACATCGGACACACCCACTTAATACAAACACGTTTAAAGCACTCAAAGAACCCCCTCACATTTAACCATGTTTCCCCGAACCCCCCCCCCCCCCAATGTCCCAACAAAACAAATGTTAGTCAGTTAACTTAAATAGTCCGGATCCAGAAACGTAGAAAACAACAACCAAACAAAACATGGCAGGAGAAGCGTGGCGAGTAGCCAAGGTTAATTACTGTCCACACGGGTAACCTAGGCAACCTCGCCCCGGTCCGTTTAGCATCAGGGTCGCTGCAGTAGTCCAGAGGACAAATCCCAATTGTTAATCCACCGAGAAAAATAATAGATCCCGTGGTTAGTGTCGCCTGGAAAACCTGCCACACAGAGCCGTCTAAACGCCACCGCTTCCTTCCGTGATCTCTCCACAGTCCCCTCTTGCTTCAGATCCATCAGCTGATGACCCCCCCTGTTGCGAATTCCACTTGGAGGGTCCAAACGTCGGGACTCAAGTAGCTAAGGAATCACTCTAGCTTTGATTAAGTATACCAAAACGATTTATTAATAAAAACAGAGCAATGCATTCCGGACAATAATTACTGCACGGGTCTCTATGGAACATGACTAGCTCAGAGGTTCACAACAAAGGCTCCGTACAGTGGCCTGCAACGGTTTATAAAGCCGCCTTAAGGGAGTCCTATTGGTTAAAAGCGTCACAAGGCGGGTCATATCGCCATAGCAACTGTATTTCTATTGGCTGGGTGGGCGCGACTTCCTGTTACATTACTGTGTGGGTGTGTGCGTGTGTTTGGGGTTGTTTTCTGTGGGAATTCCTTTGTTCCCCTCCATTTTGAGTGAGCACGTGGCTTTCTGGCTTCCTGCATCCGGTTCTCTTGTAAATGTAATGTCTTGCCAACAGGGTATCGCCCCCACCTGGATGCCAAGCAACAGTACATTTTCTCCTTCATTCAACCATCTGATATGAGTTTTGTTTCATTAACTTATGCATAAGTTCATTCACAGTGTCTAAAATATGATAACATACCTGAGTACAATTTCTCACAATAATTAACAATACCTGAGTATAGCTTCCCACAGATCCCCTATATCTGAATATAATTTCCCACAAATCCCCCTTTTTACACCTACTAGGTGTAAATCCTACTGTAAACAAGGAACTGTGTGGAAAACCTTTTAGAATTCATTTTAGTATAAAAACGTGCAGCAAAAGTTAAATGGTAAAAAACGTATATCCCCCTTTTCACACCTGCAAAGGTGTGAATCCTAACTCTCAATGTTGCCCTATTGGACACCTGGTCCCCCCTGGTCTTATTCACAAAGGGTGGGGTCTCTTGGTCACAGTGGTGTGTGTGTGTGCCTATTCGTCTACAATATACAAGATAATAATCCTCCATCTCTTCACCTTCTGGTATCATCTTACTCTCCCTACTGTAAACATACAAACACACACGCACACACATAAAACTGATCCAAAATCAACCAGGTTGCAGTCTCTCAATTGGAATGTGGCTGAGGGTTTATGACTCTCATTTCAGGAAAGATCAGTGGGGGTGAAACCTATCAACATAGTCCAATCAACATTGTATTGTTTTAGCCTAGACTAAACCCCAGGGGACAAGAGACAGGGGACCACCTTTTGTGACGTTACCAGGAAGCTCCTTTCCATATGTTAATTGCCAGCAAAACAAAGAAACAACAACAACAGAAAAGCTACTGTCTTGACTAAACGTGCATCCCCACCCCTAAGGGAAAACAAAAGTTTGAGTGAAAGAAAAGAATAAACCCAATACAAAATCATGAAAACAAAATTCAGAATGAATATAAATGCAATGAACTAAAAATGTGGGAAACCCTCTTATTTATCATTTCAAGTCAAAAAACAATCCAATTGAGTCAAAATTCCCAATAGGCTATGCATCTTCTAATGTATCCATTTAAAACCCCAATAAGCTTAATCTGGTACCTCTGGTACATTATCTGTAATGTCAATTGCTTTAAGCAGCTCAATTTAATTTTCCACCACTTTTCAGTTGACTTTATTTGAAGGCTTAATTTGACTTGAAATGAGCTTTCATCAATTCATTCAGACACAACATTACTCAAAACACCAAACCAAAGAATAAAAAACAGATGAATCCTAAATAAAAATGCACTTATCAATTTAAAACATTTGAGAACATCACACAATGCTTAAATCATGATTCTTTGATGACCGCCTGAACATTCACTCTTAAGACTGAGTGGATCTGCATTGATTTAATCTGTCTGCATCAAGGTGTGAAACCCCCAGTCCTCCTTTTCAGTCCTTCTTTAACACAGGAGACAATGATTGAGGTTTTGAAAGAGCAAATTAACACTTAAACAGGGAACAGGAAAAGGATGTTTAAGTTAACCAGACTAATTTAGGAAAACACCAACATGAAATAGATGTAATCGACTGAAACTAATTTTTCAAATGTGAAATTTTGACATTTGTATACAGTTCTAACTGCTCATTATGCATTTTCTGAGGCTGGTCTAAGCTTTCGCAACACCACCTTATGGAAATCCTATTCCTAAGCACAATGAAATGACAAGCATGGAGTTTACACTCCCCCTTTTTATCTCACTCTGTGAGATTACCACCTAATTGTTTACTCATCCTGTGAATAGATCAATGTCTACATTAATCACAGTACTTTGCAATACCGGATCTATTTCCTACCAAATCATCTTTTAACACTTCATTGGAAATGTGAGGATTATGTTTAATCCATCTGTATTAACCTATTATTAACCGATCTTGCTTGAAACTATAACAGGACATTTAATGAAAATGTTACAAATTTATAAGGCCCTACAAAATGTAATTTTCCCTACCAGACATGAGACATGTCTAACCCTTTAAAAACGTCTGTTTACATGAACTTTACCTAATTTGTAGAGTATAAGTTGTTGTTCCCAGTATTTTAGGTGTTTGTTTTTAGATTGCGAGTCTGTAAGTGACACCTGCCCTTCACTTGTGCAATCCGAAGTACCAGAACCAGGACGGTCTCTTGCTCCCCCCTTCTCCTCTTAATCCTCTGCTGCGCGTGGTCTGTATCTCCAGATAAGATCAAGTATCTTTGTCTTTATGATGTAGCAGATCTCCGGGTCACACAGTTGACCCCTCCAGAGCCCTCTCACCTCGGCGTCAGCAAAGCCCCCAACAGAGCATGTGGACCCCACTCCTTGCTCTTCGGTCCAGCACAGCACACTTACAGATGTTTGCAATTATTATCAAACATTTAGCCCTGGTCCACTTTCAGTCACTTTGGCAATAATCGCACCAGACCCTGACCCATTGTGGTCTCTACTGTGCGGTTGGTCTGAGGTGCTGGATGGTTGTTGTTGGTCTTCTGGTCCAGTTTGTCTCTGATCCTGCAGCTGGAGGAGCGAGATGGACCTGGTTCTGACACACGAGGCACTGTGTGGCACAAAACAGAACTCCAAAAAGCATTATCTTTTCTTTTATCAATACTCATTTAGTGTATGTCACTCATGTCACTCAAATAACATTTCTTTCCCCTTGCTGGTTTAACTCTATAAAACCCCAACATTCTAAAGAGAAACTAGTTTTGGCACTTATCTCCTCCAAGCTTCAGTTAACATTATGGGTTATGTTTCTGCACAAATATTAAAACCAATCGTAGAGTCGTTTTGATATCCTTAATGCTATGGACACTTTGTATTTGTTACTATCCCTTTTTAGTCATATCCCTACAGAATTCCTATTCCTAATTATGTAATATTTTTAGCCATTAGACACTGTCTTGCGTCTTGATCTTAAAAGCAACAAAACAAAAGTTCAAAAAGAAAAGAATCACCCCACTAAAATATTTCCACATCAACTCAATAGTTTAAACAGTTTGTCATGTAAAAACTCAAAATACAAACAAATCCACAAACAAAATTCCCTTCACTAAGCTCATTTTAACACACACATCAAAATACACATAGAATGGAATCCTATATCAGCCTAGACTGGTTTCAATCGTATCTCAACAATAAACTTGATGACTTATAACAAAAAGAATGTTTCCCCAATTTTTATTTTTAAGTTGCAACAAAATTTGAACTAATCAATGTGTAATGTGTTCTTTATGACCTGTTGTCCTAGTAACAGTAGAACCAACTTTATCACCTAGTGGTTCAATCTATCCAATTTGTTACCTGATATGAGAACATATCTCATTATACTGTGTAATTTATGATCAAAATCTTCACTAGCTGCAAGTCTACTGGAACTCTCTTTACTTTGTGCATACCTCTTTTTTATCTTAACCTCCCTATACTTGTGCGTTTTCTTGAAAGAACCCACACTTCAGCTGTCCTCTAGACCTCTGTAAAGCAAAAAAAAAGATTTCTCTCCTTCTTTACTTTTCACTTTACTTAAAGAAGTCTTTAATCTATGACTTTAATTTCAAAAACGTTACTGCAATAGGGTCAGTCATATTAATAGTAAGAAATTTCATAATTTCACTGTTCCAAGTTAAAAGTCCCATTCCAAACTGTAAATCTTTGTATTTATATTACCAACACAATTCCCCTACAATATTTCCCAAGCATGATAAGTATCACAAAGTACTGTAAAGGTAACAATATAAGAAGCCTCATTTTTTCTTTCTTAAACTGGAAATGATCAAAGCCATTTTCTATTAATCAACTAAGTAATTGAATCAATTACCACTTTCATGTGAATATTTTTAGATCAATGCATGGATCCCACATTGGATTGACTACTTTTATCTCTTTGTTTTTTTTTTTGTTTTTTTAAACCGAATGTTCCCTCATTTAAATCTCAATTATTTTTCTTAAAACGTTACACTATTTCCCTCTTTTTCCTAGTTGGAGTTTTCTCAGCCTCCCCAAGTACCACTGAGATCTGACAGGACATATTAATAATTTTGATCCATCTCCTAATTGCAGACATACAACAAATAAAGCAAGACAAGACATACAGACATACATTTAAACATATACCAACTATACCCAATCTGAAAAGTGAGTCATTAATAGTGTTGAATTCTCACCAGCTATGTCCCTCCATAAAATGCACTACAATTTCTATTTCTTATTTCTTCCTTGTGATATCATAAATTTCACATTTCTTTTCCTTCAATCTACCAGATCTCAGACATAATCTCATCTACTACCTTTGAACACCTCTTTCCGCTTACTCAAATACTTATATTGCAACAATAGTTTAATTACTACATGAGTCAACACTTCTCTTCTGCTTTCTTCTCTCTGTAGCTATACCCTTGCTTCTATATAACCACTTTTTCCTCTTTCCCTCATCTTACAACACCCTCTCTCTTTGTCTCTTTTCTGTATGTTTTTTTTATGTAAATGTGCTGTATTTATATAGCGCTTTTCCAGTCTTAACGACTGCTCAAAGCGCTTTTACATCTACAGGAAACATTCACCAGTCACACACCTTCATACACAGTGGCGGGGCTGCCGTACAAGGTCCACCTGCTCATCAGATAAACATTCATACACATTCGCACTCCAATGCGCAGCACCGGGGGCAACTCGGGGTTCAGTGTCTTGCCCAAGGACACTTCGACAATGACTGCAGGGGTGGGGATCGAACCACCAACCTTCCGATTGGCAGGCAACCGCTCTACACTGAGCCACAGCCGACCATATGTATGTTTTACTGCTGGTTAAATTCCATGTGTGCCAACCGGAGATTATTATGGCAGTCTTTGTGTAGATTTACTGGAAGTGACTGATCACTTTCTGTCCCTGTGTTTTATCAACTCTGTCTTCCTTACCTTGTGTTCCTAGTGTCCCTTATGGGGTGTGCTGCTCCCTGTATGAGCATTAAAGACAGTGGAGAACAGCATGTTTATCTACTACATTTCATTATTTTATTCTCAATTTGGCACGTAATATGAGATTTCAGTTTTGGCATTGTCCTCTAATTCAGTTATATCATCCTGTAATTTGATTCTATTCCCCGCATTATCAGTCCCGCCCCTATTCCCAGCATGACAAAATTTATCATACTATTCTTCTCCTGAGCCCTATTTCTTTTAGGCTTGGTGCCCTCTGTCCAGACTGAGGACTGTCTGGACCTCCTAAGCAGCGCTTAATTTCTGCATTTTTTTGAATCAAATTGTGTGTCCGCTAAAGTGCGGTTTGGAGGGTCTGCTGGGGCACAATGTGTCAGGTGGTGCCAAGGTGCGCCTGATTTACCTTTGACCTGGACGAGTGTGAAGTAAACTCCTTCACTTTGGACCAGTCCACCTGGGGTGGCCCACTTCCTCTTGTGGACCTTAACCCTGACCAGTCTCCTACCGTAATGGTCTGCCTCTCGTTCTGAGTGGGTGCTGGCTTCTTTCTCCACCTGGGTAGAGAAGGCTGAGACCAAAGAGGTTAGTTCATTCATGTAGGCAGACATTTCTACCTGTTTTTACATCCAATAAGGCATATGACCTCATTATTGGGTGGAGCCTTCAATGTTTGGTTAGGCCCTCCCCACCAGTCCCTCGGGACTGTGGATGTATACCGACCCGAATGAGTGTGTGATCCCCAGAGCAGCTCAACTTCTCTCAACAACTGGTTGTTAAAAGGGTGCCATTATCTGACCTGATTCGTTGGAATGCCGTACCGTGGTTCAGTTAATCTGTATAACTATACTGATGTTCTTGAAACAGGCTGTTACTAATCTTTTCCCCCTTTTCTATCACCCTTACCTAATGCCTG
>NW_022604264.1:0-31253 GCF_008692095.1 Etheostoma spectabile
ATCTAGACACATCCTAATAAACAACTATAGGCTGATATCAAACCTTCCGTTTTAAGTAAAATATTGAAAAACCAGTTTTTCAACAAGTAAACCATTTCTTGTCACTAAACAACAATTTGATACCTTTCGTCTGGTTTCCGACCACACACACAGAACTGAGACGGCTCTAGACAAAGTCTTTAATGACATCCCACCTTAACACCTTATTTTTTAAATGTTTTTAACTGATTTTTTGTAAAGCACTTTGAATTGCCCTGTTGCTGAATGTGCTATACAAATAAGCTGCCTTGCCTTGCCTTGTCTGTAAAATCAAGCTGCATTCAGTGCAGTTGGAAATGTTACGACCTAGAAGCGATCTCGACGGAAAAAAAGATTGTTTTCTGATTTTAACATCACCTTTAACATTGCTATAATCTATGAAAAGAATTAGCAAATACTTTGTAATTCTACGATGTATTTGTGACCATTTATTAGTTGACTATATTAGGAATGCAGGATAAATTATCAGTAAAGTGTCCGTACTGAATATGAAAACGTTGTTTTTTGTAATTACAATTGTAAGTACAGTTTATAATTTTAGCCAATTTCTGTGAAACCGTTTTACAACATCCTGGACCAGATGTTTCAAGTAACAAAGTACAAATACTGGGTATCTATACTTTACTGGGGGAATTATGTTAAAGCATACGTTTTAACTTCTTCTCTTACATTTTCATGCAATTTTAGGTAGTAGTAGTTTATTTGAACGTGTAAAACTATTTATATTATATATATATATATATATATATATATATATATAAATATCTATATATATATATAAAATACAGTCTGTATGGCTCTTTATACAATACTATCACTTCAAATCCTTTTTGTATCCCTTAAAAAATGTTCATTTTAAACAATCTCTCTCTTCACTGCAGCTGTTCCATAAAGTAACTCCTGGTTGTGATGCAGTGATATTTAGCATTTTTTCCTATAACTTTCTTCTTAAATACAAATATTCCTCTAAGTAACGTTTCGCTTTCTTATTTGAAACAGACTTTGGATACGGTTTGATAGCTGATGATTATTTATTTGTGCATCATTTATGCAGTTTTAGAATAAACAATATCTCTGAATTTTAGTATTTTTACTAATCTGTACTTTCTAGTCCTTACATATTAAAAATAGCATTTTACTCCAATTTCACTTCGGCTGTTTTCATTACGACTCGTCATTGTTAAAAAAAAAAAAAACAAAACCCTATCCAGATAAATAGCGCCATATAGATAGAGTGAATCCGTTGCCCTCACAGATTCCTGCAGCTGAGGTGGATGTCGTTTAATTCCAATGAAGGCTGTTGATAACATGCCTCTGAAGTTTGACTCTTGCACCATTACAATACTTATAGGCAAATAGTCATCATATCTTCCTCTCTATGAAACACATGTTAATGCTCAGCAGTACACATATATTGTTCTTTAACGTATTTGCATTAAACTAAAAGGCGTTAATTTCCCATCTGAAACAGGTGCATCCCACATTTTCACCATTAACATTTTAAAATAATAAGAAAAGTGTTTTTGGGGGAGGTGGGTAGTGCCCTATAGGCCCCTGTAGCGCGGCCTAAGCTTTTATCCTTAACGGCATAATTTTTCCCTGACGTTACTTTAC
Source organism: Etheostoma spectabile (assembly GCF_008692095.1). Classification (NCBI taxonomy): domain Eukaryota; kingdom Metazoa; phylum Chordata; class Actinopteri; order Perciformes; family Percidae; genus Etheostoma; species Etheostoma spectabile. The sequence continues at coordinate 1,654 of NW_022604264.1, forward strand.
CTTTATACTTTCAGTGTTTGAAACCAGTTCACACTTTTACTTGGTAAAAAGCTTGAGTTGATACTTCAACTTCTGCAGAGGTCTTTTAAATCCTAGTATCTATACTTCTACCTGAGTAATGAAGGGAATTCTTTTGACACCTCTGTCTGGACTAGGGTTGCCCTATTTTATTATACTGCACGGTGTTTATTTTTTTCTTATTCTAATGTAGCTGTTTTAATATTTGTAACTGTTTTTAACTGCTCTTTAATGTTTTATGTAAAGCACTTTGAATTGCCTTGTTGCTAAAATGTTCTGTACAACTAATGCTGTCATGCCTAAGATATCCAAATCTGATTAGGGAATGGTTTCAAATTGGGGATAATTAAGTTTTATGGTCAGTACTTGTTATGGAGAAAAATAATTTTGACGTCATTCTTGATTGTGTGTGCAGTCTTCCAACTCTTCCGTCTCTTCATATGTTGCTCTCTGGCTCAGGTTGATTGTTTGCATTAGACAGGGCTGAGCTCTGTCACTGAGCACACGATAGCTAAGCTAACCCGGGCTCGTGGAACAGAGCCACAGATACTAAAGACTAGCCTGTAGTTTGTCATTGGTTTAAACAAAGGCCAATGAACCAGAGGACGTGTTTTCTCCCATGCTGTGTGGTTTAGCGTGATAAGTGATAGTATTGTATAATGACTGCATAGTTGTTTGGCATCTATATACTATAATATCTTATATACTAAGTCTAGTAGGGATGTGTTATTATTAATCTGCTATAGAAAGAGGGTCTAGAAAGACGAAAGAAAGGAAGAAAAGAAATAAAAACAGTGTGAATGTGTATGTATCTGTGTCTATGATGTGTAATAAGTGAAGCATAAGATTTTGTATTTCTAAAGGATATAACGTAGAGAAAAGGGGTCGCACCTGATGAGTTTTTTATGAACTTCTTCCTTCTCCCTTTTTGAACATGGGAATTTTAGTTTGAATTACTTCAATTTTGGAAGATTGTGCTGTGAAGTACATGACCTCATATTTATATATCATTTAATTATATACTGTATATGTATGTATGAATGTATGTGTATTATATTTTTTTAATTTAATGTTTTACATGTTCAAATAAACCTAATACTGCGCTATAGAGGAAGGACTGGTAATGCGGACTAAATATCTTAAAACTAACTATCACATTAAAGCTACATGGCTTCCAGTTGGTTTAGTTGGTAGAATGGGCGCACGTATAAGGAGGTTTATCCTCTCTGCAGAGGTCCAGGGTTTGGTTCCGACTCCTACTGTTTCCTCCATGTCTTCACCATCTCTCTCCCCTTTCATGCTGTCCTGGTGATTAAAGGCAGAAATGGCTAAAACAAGAATCTAAAAAAAAATTGTAACACTTAATATTTTAAAAGCTTCTTTTAAATTCCCCCTTGAATCTAAAATCTAAAAGGCACAAACGACGACAAGTTGTATTGTTGCATTGTTACACACACAATTTACATTACACAATTTCACATACATTCTTTGGTAATGTTACATACCCTCTCAATCCAGTAGTTTGTTTATTAAGGAGGTTTATATCAAAGAAAGAATGAAGCATGGAATATAGAAGCTAGTTAGGGAACTGCTGACAGTAGCATGCACCCTGTAGATACATACTTGATTAGTATTGTTTTCTGTGACATACATAAAAATACTATTCCTGCTTTATCAGATGACTGATGGCTTCTAATTTTCATAGGTTTAACATTGTGGGATGATGAAACTCGGCATGGCAAGGTAGCTGAAAGCCCTCAGCGCACCAGTGCTTTTCAGATATCTGCTTCTGACTCCACTGAATCCAAGTGCAATCTGCTGGATGTTGAAGCTTCTCTGAAGGCCAGTTTCCGGGTGGACTGATAGAAGTCGGAGGATCTGCCAAGTATCTGAATGATAAGAAGAATTTCTACAATCAGAGCAGGATGACATGTCAGTACAAAACTACCACCAACTTCAAGCAGGTAATGATTGAACAACTATCCTTGCAACCCCAACAGATGGAGGTCATTAAGAAGAGCTCAGCAACACATCTAGTCACAGGCATCTTTATGGGGCAAATGCTTTCTTTGTGTTTGACAGTAAGAAGTTAGATGCCAGCAGTGTCAGCAAATCAAGGGCAGCATGCAAGCTGTGATAAAGAAGATCCCTTCATTTGATATGAGGGGAAAATGGAGCTGAAGCTGAGTGATGAAGAAAAAGCCTGACACAGACATTATCCTGCAAGTTCTTTGGAGACTTAATTCTTGAAAGCAACCCTGCAACATTTGTAGAAGCAGTGAAGACCTACGTACAACTCCAAAGCTACTGGGAGAAAAGGAGAGAAGGCTGTTCCGTGAAGGTCTGGCTGATGCCGCTGAAGAATTTGGATCCTGAAGCTGCTGAGCTGAAGAGAAGAATTAGCAGCAGACTAGTGAGTAAGGTGCAGGATAGTTTAGAAGATATGAGGGAATAGCTCTAAGGTGCAACAATTCTCAAGAAGACAATGTGCTAGATCATTTTCCTGTGATTCGAGAAGAGTTGAGCACTTTCCAAAAAACTGTGCGATAGTTATGCCTCTAACTCCAGCAGGCCTGGCGGAGAAGAAACTTCCCTCATCCGTGAAGGAAAAGAAGATGAGAGCTCACTGATCCAACTCTTTGATGACAGAGACAAGTCACCATTCAGTCAGGAAAAACTAACCAAGTGGCTGGATCAAAAAGAGAGAGAAATCAACGTCATCAGCTCCTGTGCAGATACCATGGAGGGAACAAAGATCGTCCCAAATCAGACAGAGCTGGACAGAGTGGTTCTTGCTCCAGGTGTAGACAATGTTCTGTGCTTTGTTTTCACCTCAGTGGAAAGGGGTGATACCGACCTTGATGTGATGGCCGACTACTTGCATTTCTCTAAATTAGGAATTCCAATGAAGATCCATGGTACTACTCAGCTGAAGTTGTCACCAAAATGAGAGACAAAGCCAAAGCTTTCCATCTCTTTGCCAAAGGACTGAAGAACAGCAGTCAATTCTGTTTCCTCATAGCAACCATTGCAAACAAGAACTACCCAGGAGCAACCATCTACCAGTACAAGAATGGCCTTCTGGTCAATGAAGACTTACAAAGCCTGTCATCCCTCTTTGGAGACCATCACAGACAGAAGTGATCTGATGTTGTGTAAGTCTGTTGCTGATGCTTTTCTAGTCAAAAACATGCTGTAGTGGTAAACCAGGTAAGGTTGGTACACTTTTGCTTTTTCCATAAGTAGTTAATATTTGCCACAATTATATCATAAAGACAAGAAGCTTTTTGTTTCAACTGTACCCATGTCCGATACAGTTGAAACAGTACCTGAGTACAGTTAAGACACCATTTATAATGCTGTAAAGCTAAAATATCTTTCAAGTAAAGTCGGTACATTTTTTCTTTTCCATTAACACACGAAAATTTGTCTATGAAATTTGAATGATCAGTAAAATCCATAAGTAGTTCATATTTTCCCAATTACATTATAAAGACAGAAGCAGTACCTGAGTACAGTTAAGACACCCATTCATAACACTGTAAAACTGGCTAAAATACCTTTCAAAATGAGAATTAAACAGTTCTTAATTTACATTCAGTATTTTATTATTTATGTTTAGTTAAAAGTAAAAACAAAACCTATAGTATGGCAAATTGTGATGAAACAGTAACTTTCAGTTCAGCAATCTAACAATTGTAACAGCAATAATAAGACTGATGAACATTATATACAAAACATTGATTTATTTAACAATTAATAAAACCAACAAGATTAGCCATTGAAATATTGTGTCTCAACGGTACCCCGCTGACCACGTGGAACATTTCTCTCATTTCTCTCAAGTCATGTAATATGTCAGGTTTTAGAACACATTTTAATGTTTACGCGTGTAAGTTAACTTGACCTTCATGTAAGGATGAGAAGCTATTCAATGTGGATGGGACCTGGTGAAGTGAAAAAACTGACCTTAGAAAACACATTCTCCAGTATTGTGGAGAAGTGCATGTACTTCTAAAGCAGAAATCACAGCTCAAGATTGTTAAAGAGATTTAAGGTGTTTCAACTGTACCCCTGCACCAACTTTACCTGGTCTCCCCTACTAATAACTAGGGATGAGCGAGTACAGCATTATCTGTATCTGTATCTGTTTACCACATGAATTATCTGTATCCAGATCCGTACTCGGACTGGGCGGGGCCTAACCCGGAAGTGGTCAGATTTAACCAGGAAGTGGGTCGGGTTGTCTTGAAATGGGCGGGGCTTTAACCGGTATGTTATTTAAGCATGCAATTAATATGAGTTGATCAGAAATTGTTATATTTATTGCTGATTAGAAAACTATTTACATGACAGAATCAGCATTCAGCTTCAGATCAGTGGTGTTGTCATGGTAACAAACAAACTATATACACAACAAAGTTTGCAACAATGAATACAACACATGTAGTTGCAATTATGAAGTAAAATGTAATGAACAAGAGTTTCCATACTCAATATAACTTTTTATTTTTAACTTTTTATTTTTTATGATCGTGTGTGATTTTTATTTTTTGGTTCTTTTTTATTTTTTATTTCCACACCAGGTATATATGGGTGTGTGTGTGTGTGTGTGTGTGGTGTGTGTGAGTAAGAGTAGAGAGAGACACACAGAGAGAGAGGGGGCGGGGGCAACTAACAGTAAAAAAAAAAAAAAAATCTCTGATGGCAGAGACGCAACGGGAGTCACATTTAAACCAAGCAGCATGTCTGAAACCCACGTTCACCAGAAATCTACTGGTTACTATGTAAGTACTACAAACCCACGTTCACCAGAAATCTACTGGTTACTATGTAAGGACTACAAACCCCACGTTCACCAGAAATCTACTGGTTACTATGTAAGGACTACAAACCCCGTTCACCAGAAATCTACTGGTACTATGTAAGGACTACAAACCCCACGTTCACCAGAAATCTACTGGTTACTATGTAAGGACTACAAACCCCACATTCACCAGAAATCTACTGGTTTATGTAAGGACTACAAACCGAAGTTAAAAACAAACCTAAAGCTGCCGAAACCCTAAACGTTAACGGAACAGATCCACAGACCCGACTGCCTGCCTGACGGAGCGGGAGCGCGAGAGCGAGCGAGAGAGAGAGAGGGGCGCATTTCTCCATGTTCTGTGTGTGTGTGATTGATCCGAGGGGTTGTAGGCGGGGGGGGGGCGCGGTGATATCACAGAACGCTGCGCGGCCAGTTGAGGAGTTGTATTCAATCCGAGCACGGATATTGACTCATATTACTCGGATAATACTTGTACTCGGCAAAAGTGCTTATCCGTACCGGATACTCGTTTCAGCCGGATACTCGGATCACCTAATCTACCCACAACATGGACATAGACAGTTTATATTAAATAATTAGTAAAGGGGTGAGGTATAAAGTTCTGCCTACTTCATTTAAACAGTCCTGGAGAACCTAAACACCACACACACCCTAAAGGCCTTTAAGTTGGCTCAATAAACATGGTAATAAGTGAAAAGAAGACCATTGAAAATAGGTTAACTGCGTGTATTAGAAATACAACAAATTAAACATCGGACACACCCACTTAATACAAACACGTTTAAAGCACTCAAAGAACCCCCTCACATTTACCATGTTTCCCCGAACCCCCCCCCCCCCAATGTCCCAACAAAACAAATGTTAGTCAGTTAACTTAAATAGTCCGGATCCAGAAAACGTAGAAAACAAACCCAACAAAAACATGGCAGGAGAAGCGTGGCGAGTAGCCAAGGTTAATTACTGTCCACACGGGTAACCTAGGCAACCTCGCCCCGGTCCGTTAGCATCAGGGTCGCTGCAGTAGTCCAGAGGACAAATCCCAATTGTTAATCCACCGAGAAAAAATAATAGATCCCGTGGTTAGTGTCGCCTGGAAACCTGCCACACAGAGCCGTCTAAACGCCACCGCTTCCTTCCGTGATCTCTCACAGTCCCTCTGCTTCAGATCCATCAGCTGATGACCCCCCCTGTTGCGAATTCCACTTGGAGGGTCCAAACGTCGGGACTCAAGTAGCTAAGGAATCACTCTAGCTTTGATTAAGTATACCAAAACGATTTATTAATAAAAACAGAGCAATGCATTCGGACAATAATTACGTGCACGGGTCTCTATGGAACATGACTAGCTCAGAGGTTCACACAAAGGCTCCGTAACAGTGGCCTGCAACGGTTATAAAGCCGCCTTAAGGGAGTCCTATTGGTTAAAAGCGTCACAAGGCGGGTCATATCGCCATAGCAACTGTATTTCTATTGGCTGGGGGGCGCGACTCCTGTTTACATTACTGTGTGGGTGTGTGCGTGTGTTTGGGGTTTGTTTTCCTGTGGGATTCCTTTGTTCCCCTCCATTTTGAGTGAGCACGTGGCTTTCTGGCCTTCCTGCATCCGGTTCTCTTGTAAATGTAATGTCTTGCAACAGGGTATCGCCCCCACCTGGATGCCAAGCAACAGTACATTTTCTCCTTCATTCAACATCTGATATGAGTTTTGTTTCATTAACTTATGCATAAGTTCATTCACAGTGTCTAAATATGATAACAATACCTGAGTACAATTTCTCACAATAATTAACAATACCTGAGTATAGCTTCCCACAGATCCCCTATATCTGAATATAATTTCCACAAATCCCCCTTTTTACACCTACTAGGTGTAAATCCTACTGTAAACAAGGAACTGTGTGGAAAACCTTTTAGAATTCATTTAGTATAAAAACGTGCAGCAAAAGTTTAATATGGTAAAAAACGTATATCCCCCTTTTCACACCTGCAAAGGTGTGAATCCTAACTCTCATGTTGCCCTATTGGACACCTGGTCCCCCCTGGTCTTATTCACAAAGGGTGGGGTCTCTTGGTCACAGTGGTGTGTGTGTGTGCCTATTCGTCTACAATATACAAGATAATAATCCTCCATCTCTTCACCTTCTGGTATCATCTTACTCTCCCTACTGTAAACATACAAACACACACGCACACACATATGAACTGATACAAAATCAACCAGGTTGCAGTCTCTCAATTGGAATGTGGCTGAGGGTTTATGACTCTCATTTCAGGAAAGATCAGTGGGGGTGAAACTCTATCAACATAGTCCAATCAACATTGTATTGTTTTAGCCTAGACTAAAACCCCAGGGACAAGAGACAGGGGACCACCTTTTGTGACGTACCAGGAAGCTCCTTTCCATATGTTAATTGCCAGCAAAACAGAAACACAACAACAGAAAAGCTACTGTCTTGACTAAAACGTGCATCCCACCCCTAAGGGAAAACAAAAGTTTGAGTGAAAGAAAAGAAATAAACCCAATACAAAATCATGAAAAACAAAATTCAGAATGAATATAAATGCAATGAACTAAAAAATGTGGAAACCCTCTTATTTATCATTTCAAGTCAAAAAACAATCCAATTGAGTCAAAATTCCCAATAGGCTATGCATCTTCTAATGTATCCATTTAAAACCCCAATAAGCTTTAATCTGGTACCTCTGGTACATTATCTTGTAATGTCAAATTGCTTTAAGGCAGCTCAATTTAATTTTCCCACCACTTTTCAGTTGACTTTATTTGAAGGCTTAATTTGACTTGAAATGAGCTTTCATCAATTCATTCAGACACAACATTACTCAAAACACCAAACCAAAAGAATAAAAGAAACAGATGAATCCTAAATAAAAATGCACTTATCAATTTAAAACATTTGAGAACATCACACAATGCTTAAATCATGATTCTTTGATGACCGCCTGAACATTCACTCTTAAGACTGAGTGGATCTGCATTGATTTAATCTGTCTGCATCAAGGTGTGAAACCCCCAGTCTCTCCTTTTCAGTCCTTCTTTAACACAGGAGACAATGAGTGAGGTTTTGAAAGAGCAAATTAACACTTAAACAGGGAACAGGAAAAAAGGATGTTTAAGTTAAACCAGACTAATTTAGGAAAACACCAAACATGAAATAGATGTAATCGACTGAAACTAATTATTTCAAATGTGAAATGTTTGACAAATTTGTATACAGTTCTAACTGCTCATTATGCATTTTCTGAGGCTGGTCTAAGCTTTCGCAACACCACCTTTATGGAAATCCTATTCAGTAAGCACAATGAAATGACAAGCATGGAGTTTACACTCCCCTTTTTATCTCACTCTGTGAGATTACCACCTAATTGTTTACTCATCCTGTGAATAGATCAATGTCTACATTAAATCACAGTACTTTGCAATACCGGATCTATTTCCTACCAAATCATCTTTTAACACTTCATTGAAAATGTGAGGATTATGTTTAATCCATCTGTATTAACCTATTATTAACCGATCTTGCTTGAAACTATAACAGGAAATTTAATGAAAATGTTACAAAATTTATAAGGCCCTACAAAATGTAATTTTCCCTACCAGACATGAGACATGTCTTAACCCTTTAAACATGTCTGTTTACATGAACTTTACCTAATTGTAGAGTATAAGTTGTTGTTCCCAGTATTTTATGTGTGTTTGTTTTTAGATTGCGAGTCTGTAAGTGACAACCTGCCCTTCACTTGTGCATCCGAAGTACCAGAACCAGGACGGTCTCTTGCTCCCCCTTCTCCTTCTTAATCCATCTGCTGCTCGTTGGTCTGTATCTCCAGATAAGATCAAGTATCTTTGTCTTATGATGTAGCAGATCTCCGGGTCACATGGTTGACCCCTCCAGAGCCCTCTCACCTCGGCGTCAGCAAAGCCCCCACCAGAGCATGTGGACCCCACTCCTTGCTCTGCGGTCCAGCACAGCACACTTACAGATGTTTGCAATTATTATCAAACATTTAGCCCTGGTCCACTTTCAAGTCACTTTGGGCCAATAATCGCAACCAGACCCTGACCCATTGTGGTCTCTAGCTGTGCGGTGGTCTGAGGTGCTGTGATGGTTGTTGTTGGTCTTCTGGTCCAGTTTGTCTCTGATCCTGCAGCTGGAGGAGCGAGATGGACCTGGTTCTGACACACGAGGCACTGTGTGGCACAAAACAGAACTCCAAAAAGCATTATCTTTTCTTTTATCAATACTCATTTAGTGTATGTCACTCATGTCACTCAAATAACATTTCTTTCCCTCTTGCTGGTTTAACTCTATAAATCCCCAAACATTCTAAAGAGAAACTAGTTTGGCACTTATCTCCTCCAAGCTTCAGTTTACATTATGGGTTATGTTTTCTGCACAAATATTTAAAACAAAATCGTAGAGTCGTTTTGATATCCTTAATGCTATGGACACTTTGTATTTGTTACTATCCCTTTTTTAGTCATATCTCCTACAGAATTCCTATTCCTAATTATGTAATAGTTTTAGCCATTAAGACACTGTCTTGCGTCTTGATCTTAAAAGCAACAAAACAAAAAGTTCAAAAAGAAAAGAATCACCCAACTAAAATATTTCCACATCAACTCAATAGTTTAAACAGTTTGTCATGTAAAAACTCAAAATACAAACAAAATCCACAAACAAAATTAAGCTTCACTAAAAGCTCATTTTAACACCACATCAAAATACACATAGAATGGAATCCTATATCAGCCTAGACTGGTTTCAATCTTATCTCAACCAATAAACTTGATGACTTATAACAAAAAGAATGTTTCCCCAATTTTCTATTTTAAGTTGCAACAAAAATTGAACTAATCAATGTGTAATGTGTCTTTATGACCTGTTGTCCTAGTAACAGTAGAACCAACTTTATCACCTAGTGGTTCAATCTATCCAATTTGTTACCTGATATGAGAACATATCTCATTATACTGTGTAATTTATGATCAAAATCTTCACTTAGCTGCAAGTCTACTGGAACCTCTCTTACTTTGTGCATACCTCTTTTTATCTTAACCTCCTCTATACTTGTGCGTTTTCTTGAAAGAACCCACACTTCAGCTGTCCTCTAGACCTCTGTAAAGCAAAAAAAAAGATTTCTCTCCTTCTTTACTTTTCACTTTACTTTAAAGAAGTCTTTAATCTATGACTTTAATTTCAAAAACGTTACTGCAATAGGGTCAGTCATATTAATAGTAAGAAATTTCATAATTTCACTGTTCCAAGTTTAAAAGTCCCAATTCCAAACTGTAAATCTTTGTATTTATATTACCAACACAATTCCCCTACAATATTTCCCAAGCATGATAAGTATCACAAAGTACTGTAAAGGTAACAATATAAGAAGCCTCATATTTTTCTTTCTTAAACTGGAAATGATCAAAGCCATTTTCTATTAATCAACTAAGTAATTGAATCAATTACCACTTTCATGTGAATATTTTTAGATCAATGCATGGATCCCACATTGGATTGACTACTTTTATCTCTTTGTTTTTTTTTTTTTTTTTTTAAACCGAATGTTCCCTCATTTAAATCTCAATTATTTTTCTTAAAACGTTACACTATTTCCCTCTTTTCCTAGTTGGAGTTTTCTCAGCCTCCCCAAGTACCACTGAGATCTGACAGGACATATTAATATAATTTTGATCCATCTCCTAATTGCAGACATACAACAAATAAAGCAAGACAAGACATACAGACATACATTTAAACATATACCAACTATACCCAATCTGAAAAGTGAGTCATTAATAGTGTTGAATTCTCACCAGCTATGTCCCTCCATAAAATGCACTAAACTTTCTATTTCTTATTTCTTCCTTGTGATATCATAAATTTCACATTCTTTTCCTTCAATCTACCAGATCTCAGACATAATCTCATCTACTACCTTTGAACACCTCTTTCCGCTTACTCAAATACTTATATTGCAACCATAGTTTAATTACTACATGAGTCAACACTTCTCTTCTGCTTTCTTCTCTCTGTAGCTATACCCTTGCTTCTATATAACCCACTTTTTCCCTCTTTCCCTCATTCTTACAACACCCTCTCTCTTTGTCTCTTTTCTGTATGTTTTTTTTAATGTAAATGTGCTGTATTTATATAGCGCTTTTCCAGTCTTAACGACTGCTCAAAGCGCTTTTACATCTACAGGAAACATTCACCAGTCACACACCTTCATACACAGTGGCCGGGGCTGCCGTACAAGGTTCCACCTGCTCATCAGATAAACATTCATACACATTCGCACTCCAATGCGCAGCAACTCGGGGTTCAGTGTCTTGCCCAAGGACACTTCGACAATGACTGCAGGGGTGGGGATCGAACCACCAACCTTCCGATTGGCAGGCAACCGCTCTACCACTGAGCCACAGCCGCCCATATGTATGTTTTACTGCTGGTTAAATTCCATGTGTGCCAACCGGAGATTATTATGGCAGTCTTATGTGTAGATTTACTGGAAGTGACTGATCACTTTCTGTCCCTGTGTTTTATCAACTCTGTCTTCCTTACCTTGTGTCCTAGTGTCCCTTATGGGGTGTGCTGCTCCCTGTATGAGCATTAAAAGACAGTGGAGAACAGCATGTTTATCTACTACATTTCATTATTTTATTTCTCAATTTGGCACGTAATATGAGATTTCAGTTTTGGCATTGTCCTCTAATTCAGTTATATCATCCTGTAATTTGATTCTATTCCCCGCATTATCAGTCCGCCCCTATTCCCAGCATGACAAAATTTATCACTACTATTCTTCTCCTGAGCCCTATTTCTTTTAGGCTTGGTGCCCTCTGTCCAGACTGAGGACTGTCTGGACCTCCTAAGCAGCGCTTAATTTCTGCATTTTTTTTTTGAATCAAATTGTGTGTCCGCTAAAGTGCGGGTTGGAGGGTCTGCTGGGGCACAATGTGTCAGGTGGTGCCAAGGTGCGCCTGATTACCTTTGACCTGGACCGAGTGTGAAGTAAACTCCTTCACTTTGGACCAGTCCACCTGGGGTTGGCCCACTTCCTCTTGTGGACCTTAACCCTGACCCAGTCTCCTACCTTAATGGTCTGCCTCTCGTTCTGAGTGGGTGCTGGCTTCTTTCTCCACCTGGGTAGAGAGGGCTGAGACCAAAGAGGTTAGTTCATTCATGTAGGCAGACATTTCTACCTGTTTTACATCCAATAAAGGCATATGACCTCCATTATTGGGTGGAGCCTTCAATGTTTGGTTAGCCCTCCCCACCAGTCCCTCGGACTGTGGATGTATACCGACCCGAATGAGTGTGTGATCCCCAGAGCAGCCTCAACTTCTCTCAACAACTGGTTGTTAAAATGGGTGCCATTATCTGACCTGATTCGTCTTGGAATGCCGTACCGTGGTATCAGTTATCTGTATAATCTATACTGATGTCTTGGAAACAGGCTGTTACTAATCTTTCCCCTTTTTTCTATCACCTTACCTAATGCCTGTACCAGCTTTTCTCCATAAAATGTTGCCATTGTCTCTCCCTTTTCACTGCCTCTAATCAAACAGCCCCTCCCTTATCACCCGCTCTTGTAGGCTGTCTCTCCCTTTTCACTTCTCACTGCCAAATTCCTCTGCACCCCTCCCCCCTTTTTTCTCTTTTCCCTCTCTTTATTTTCTCTACTTTTCAATAACCCACAAAGATTCAACAGTATTTTTACGTGTAATTTTAACCTACGTCTTCAACAGCAGCACCACAGACGGACCAGAGGCTTGGTCAATTATCAACGCTTCACTCAGGGTCACACAATCACTCTTTTCCAAACTTTTACAATTTTTTATCTCTGACAAATACATACAAATACATTACTTTTTCAACACGTGGTGACTCACCTTAAGGATGAAGCCACCACAACGAACACTGGCTCGCTGTGCCGCGGTCTTCCCTCATCAGTATAGGACTTGCTGCGAATCAATCTACCGACAAGTTTATCGAAACACCCACAGAAAGCTCCAATAATTGGAATCGTCTACGCATCCCAGATGCTTCAAATCTCTTATCTCTACATCCGCTGAGAACTGCCCAGAGGTGGGTAGTAACGAGTAAAAAATTGTACTTCTAGGAGTAGTTTTAAATCACTATACTTTTACTTTTACTTGAGTAGATTAGTGAAAAATAAACTGTACTCTTTTAGGTTACATACAGTATGTTTACACATGCAGTATCCATCCAAATTGTGTGTGACAAGTCTCTCAAGTAAGCTATTTTGTAATTAATAATTTATTTTATTGATTGGATGAACTATAATTTGCCTAAAGATAATATTTTTATCTTTGGCGGTCTGATTGATGCTTGTGTTAAGAAATAAATCAGACGTTACTCAACAGTTACTCACTACTTGAGTAGTTTTTCGTCAAGTACTTTTTTACTTTCACTCAAGTAATTATTTGGATGACTACTTTTACTTTACTTGAGTCATATTACTCTGAAGTAACAGTACCTTTACAATTTTTGGCTACTCTACCCACCTCTGGAACTGCCTTATGGGCCGGTTCTCCTCTAAGACAAACACTGACACGTGGGCGCTGCAAACTTCCCCTCACAGTAACACTGCGGGTTTATCGTATTACTCACACCACGTGCTCCAAAGAATTTTATGGAATCGTCATTATCTCATTCGCTGAACTCAGTCTTATGGACCGAGACTCCAAAATGGTGAACGCTGGCTCTGTACGCGCCGAGACCTCCCTCGGCATGTAGGTCAATCACTCCTACCGGCAAGTTTTGAATCCCTCGCGTATAGTAACTCTAATGGAATCACCTTATGAACACTGGCCGCTATCGCGTTTCAGGCCTTCTCCAATTAGTAATTCTATTAACCTTGTGTTGTCTTCCCGTCAACCATGAATTTCTTTTCACTTTTTCAATGTTGTGGGCGCTTTATTTTTAAATGTTTTTCCTAAGTTAAAAAACTTAAAATGGGTCAAATTTGACCCGAGGACAACATGAGGGTTAAGCAAGTCTACTAACAGGTTTATCGAACTCAACACACAGCGTGGCTCCATACAATTATGGAATCATATTTTATCAACTCATGCATCCTTCTAAATCGTCTACGCATCCAGATGCTTACTCTCACACTTTCATTCATTCATCAGAGAAAATGGAATGCATTGCTCTATGTCCACAAAAACACTTAATAATTTTAGTCTATATTTTTTTTTTTTACATAATGTACTCACCGGAGGTCTGATCACTTTAATTTGGTTTATACTATTATACAATATGCTGAATTTGATGAAACAGGTTTCAGCTTACCCTTTTTAGAGAGCTCCCTGTGACCATTCCTCCGCGGTTGCACAAATGCTCCTCTGTCTCGTTCCGGCAGACGTGGACTGTCCGTGGAATCTGGACCCGAGTTAAACAACTTCTAATCCTGATTCCGTGGAATTCCTAAGTTTAACCACTGCTCGAAAACCATCCTCTGCTACCAAATTTGTGCGAATTCCACTTGGAGGGTCCAAACGTCGGGACTCAAATAGCTAAGGAATCACTCTAGCTTTGATTAAGTATACCAAAAAGATTTATTAATAAAACAGAGCAATGCATTCCGGACAATAATTACGTGCACGGGTCTCTATGGAACATGACTAGCTCAGAGGTTCACAACAAAGGCTCCGTAACAGTGGCCTGCAACGGTTTATAAAGCCGCCTTTAAGGGAGTCCTATTGGTTAAAAGCGTCACAAGGCGGGTCATATCGCCATAGCAACTGTATTTCTATTGGCTGGGTGGGCGCGACTTCCTGTTTACATTACTGTGTGGGTGTGTGCGTGTGTTTGGGGTTTGTTTTCCTGTGGGAATTCCTTTGTTCCCCTCCATTTTGAGTGAGCACGTGGCTTTCTGGCCTTCCTGCATCCGGTTCTCTTGTAAATGTAATGTCTTGCCAACAGGGTATCGCCCCCACCTGGATGCCAAGCAACAGTACATTTTCTCCTTCATTCAACATCTGATATGAGTTTTGTTTCATTAACTTATGCATAAGTTCATTCACAGTGTCTAAATATGATAACAATACCTGAGTACAATTTCTCACAATAATTAACAATACCTGAGTATAGCTTCCCACAGATCCCCTATATCTGAATATAATTTCCCACCACCCCCCACCCCCCCCCCCCCCCCTCTACATCACATCCCAGTGTCCTTTTATACATGCATCAATTACTAAAAGCATTTTTTTTTAAAGAAGGAAATAATCCAGACCATACACAATCCGTGTTACTATACCTTTGATATGACAGCTTATATATTCTATCTACACGGGCAAGCAAACAATACACTCATGCACGTTCCCCATACATAAAATAGTCGCTAATGAAGATCGAAATAGGCGACAATTACAAAGGCGAAAGACAAAACCAGTTGAATATAATTCTTTATTTTTCTGCCATCCTCTTCAAAAAATAAAAAAACAAACAAAAAAACAGTTTGACCTCTCTCTGGCCTCTCACAGACTGTATTTATATTGATGGACAGTGCATTTGGTTTGGCAAAGTGTGGAAGTAACTTCAACGTGCATGTCAAGGCCAAAAAATAAACTGACGGGGCAAACAGTAGCAGGACATTATTGGTGCATTATGGGTATTACAGTTAACCAAACGTTATTAGAAACTTGGTTATACATGTGCTAAAAGTTAGCGTTAGATAATGATAAGAATAAGACAAGTAAACTTTGATTTGCAGAAAATTAACGTTAGCATGTTTTACCATAGCTAGCTAAGTGGCAAGCTAACGTTACAGAGAATTTACATGGTAACTTACAGATACTGACTCCTATGTAATAACTATGGGACAAAGAAATACTTACTGTTAGGTCTGCTGCTGGAAGCGCTCTGTCTCCCCATCCCATCCACAACCAGGATTGTTGTACCCATAACTACAAACTCAACAACTCATATCAGATCTCCACAGACTGATGGGTGACGTCACACATGCTCTGTCCATTAATATTAACGGTCTATGGTCAGTCATGACGGTTACGGAAACATTCAAAATTAGAAATTCACATAAAAATAAATATCAGTGTAATACTGCAGCGTGTCTGACTCTCTGACAAAGGTAACATGAAACACGTCAGGATCCTCTTATTGGGGGAGCGTAAGTCATTGGCCCTGAAAGCTGGAACGTATATCACGAGCTAAAAGACTAGCAACCAGCTGCTGGAGCTCGGTTACTCCTGCTGGTTTATAGTTAGTTCATTGTGTTGAATAAAATAAAGTTTAAATGTTTCATTACCATGTAATTATACATGTTTTATGTTTTAAGATATATGCTGCAGTAGGGTTTGAAAAGATGATTTTAATCAGTGATTCAGTGGTGTGGGCTCCATATCATGCTGTGTAAATTACCACTGTCTGTCTCAAGAAAGGTAGATCAAACAAGCCTTTCTGTTCACTCACCTACCCCCCTCTCTCCCACGGTCTCTGCCATATGGTTTAGAACAAAAGACAATTAACATTTAGAAGGACACCATTTGCTCCACAAGAAGGAAGAAACCTCCTGTCTTCCACCACCTGGTGTCCTAGACTGAGATAAGACACTGGAATGCTGATTCACTGTATTATGTTAGACTTTCTCACTAACATGATAATTCACGTTTGATCTATGTGTGTGAAAACTACCCCAAAGGAGGGGGTTAGAGCATGTCCTTCCCGATTGGACAGCAAAGAAACCAACAAGACACAACCTACCTGTGACCATGGCAACAAAAAGCCAATAAGAAGAGACTTTACTCACAAGGGGGAAGAGAACCGCCCCTGGAGTAGAAGGAATATAGGAGGGGGGGAGACGAGATTTCGGGGCGAAACAGATGTGAAACTCTCGGGTGTAAACAACTGTCTCTAGCCCGCTGCAGCGTATTTCTGTGTGCTTTGACTTATCATTTTTATTTAATAAATCTTTGTGTTAACCTTCCATTGGACCCAAGCCTTCCTTCTTCAGAGATTTAACGAACACAAAGTTAATTATTTTAATAATTGTCTTAGGGAAATAGAGAAAGGGATGCATTTTTTGCACTAATTGTATGTTTTTTTAACGTTAACGTAATTAATTACTAAAAAGAAGTTACGTTAGTAAACCTGTTATTGTTGTTTTGTTGTCTAATCAGCTGCCATCTACTGAAAGCTGCATTACACGATAAACAACGGTAACGTTACTTCAGTATTCTGCGATTTAAAACATTTAGCTAAGTTAGAGCGCATAGACGTGCTAGCTGACTGTTAACCGGATAGTAGCTAGCTGTCATGAAGTAGCTAACGTTAGTAGGCTACTATAGGTTAAGGAGCGTTGCCAACACATGCACATAAAATACATGAAAACGTGTGTAATCTGCAATCTGCAAAATTCCTCATAGAGTTTATTGGGAAATCTTCGTGAAATTACTCAACACCAACCAAAACAACACCTCTTGGGGCCATGCTGCATCGCCATACTTTAACGTAGAAACATAATTACAAGTTTAAACTAAAGACAAGACTTTGGTGTTTACTGGGCTGAATGGGCGTTCAGATATCAAGAACGGTTTCTACTAACTTCTATTAACTGGCACATGGCTGGTTCCTTTTAGATATTGTATCTGGAACAAAGTGAGGGAATTACGTTTGAAAATATTGCATAAAACTACCCTACAAACTGGTTTATCTCAAAATTCCTGCCAGTTGACAATCACTTTTTTTTTGTAAGATCGAGCAAGAATGGTTAACTCATCTCTTTTATGACTGTTCATTTTATATTTTATTATACATTATATTTATTATATTTACATTCTGGAAAAGTTTTGAAAATTGTATGGTTTCTAAAACGACACATAGAATCACACTTGAAGGGAAACATATTACATATTTGAGTGTAAAGATAGAAATATTGCAATATTGTTAATCTTTTATTTTATTAGGGAAGTTTCATATACATTAATCTAAACTTTCCAATTCAAGACCTTGCTTTAAATTATTCCAAATTGAATTTGACATATATTTTGAGTCTCTTAAATTAGATACAAATAAAAATCTATAAATATATCTGATATAATTAAGAATACCTGTTGTCACAATATATATACGTGGTTGCTAATCTGTCATATTTATTTCCTTATTATTACTCTGCTGTCTACCTCATGGTTTTGTTTACATTGTTGTTTTTTACCGTTGATACCTGATCTTATGTATATAAGTTGCAATTTACTTACTATATCTTCATGTTTTGAATTGCAATGTCTGAATGGTTGTAATTGTATTTGTTGATAAATATAAAGTTGAGTGTTTGTATTTTCTCTAAGAAAAAGGTTTGGAGTTAATTTGAAACACAGTATGATGCTAGGTTTGGGACAACAACCCCTTCTTCAACCAAAACAATACCATGTGAAACTCATTATCAAGAAAACCTTATTTAAAAAAAGTGAAAAATGAAATAGAAAAGGAAAAATAATGTAGCTGTCCACCAGGTCTCACTCCTCTCCCGGCTCTGCCTCCATTGCTGCATCTGCAAAAAAAAAATCAATATAAAAGTATTCTTTGTGTATCAAAATAATCTTCTAATAACCCTATTAACAAAACATATTTCTCACCCTACATGTACTAAATTGTCGGTGAGATTCCGATCCTGTATAGTGGTGTTAATAATGTCAGTTCCTGGACGGTAAATGTCTGTATTGCTGCTAGTCACAATTGTTAAGTTGATTTGAGAAACATATCATAATAGCCTATCCTTTTAAAAGAGTAACAACCATGTAACATGAGCTATAACTTGAGAATATGCAGCAAAATGCATGTTTATTTATGAATTACAGACACCAATGCACATGTACTGTACGCTGACTCTTACTACAGCGTAGTATGTCACTAGTGATATTGATTGTCTATTCATGTTATTCTGTTAATACTTTATAACTTTTACATATCCATTGACTTCCTTGTTATAATACCAAATAAACCTCTACTTTATTTGTAATCTGTAATATTGGATTTTATTGTATGTGGAACAATATTTGTCTTGCACATCTCATACTTCCTTGGCCAGGTTGCCATTGCAGATGAGAATCAGTTCTCAGTGGTCTACCTGGTTAAAAAAAAGTATTATAATACTTATTATTATTTTGATGTGCGTGATTTAGTTTTGAGCAACTGTAACAAGGGAGGTTTTCCAAGTGTGGGATTAATAGTCTATTTTATCTTAATTTTTTTTTATTGGTCTGGCCACCCACTACATTACTCTAGTTTTTTTTGAACAGATAGTACTGTACACTCATACTATCACAGTCGTAGCTGTGACAATATGCAGCGCAACTAAAAACTTACCATCTCTATCTACCTTGTTTCTGCTCTTTCTTTTTCTTTTTGGAGGCTCTCCAGCCTCCTCCCCAGCCTTTATGATGGCTCTCTGCCGCCTTCCTTTGCCGGTGTTCCCGGCACACCACTGTCATCACCCCAGTTGTGGCCTCCATCAACTGGGGGAACAGGGTGTACCGGGGAACAGCTGGGTCGTTGCAAGCATACTGCAATTCAAAAAAAAAGATTGTCATCCAACTGCATGGTCTAGCACTTTATACAATTAAGATTGACACATGGAACAATTTCTTGAATTAATTATATTTCTCATTGTTGGATGTGTTTATATTTTTTTGTTTTATGGTTTAATCAGATTTATTATCTTTATAATATTTCATTATCAAAGTACTGATGCTATTTTTTTAATTGTAAATTAACTTTTAGAGACCTGGTAAGATACATCTATACATAGCCATATTCTATATGCTCTTGATACTATTTAGCCTGCACATACTTATTCTTACTATTCTTATATATGTATATATATATATATATATATATATATATATTATATATATTATTCTTATTATTACCAGTATATATCACTGCTACTACATTGCACATATCTTACTATCTATCTATCTATCTATCTTACTATTGTTTAAACATGCAAAAACACATTTATATTAGTGATTATATTTGTATTGTTATTTCAAATCTTATGATAACTATGATGATTGAGTTATGATAATTAAGAGGCGTGGTTTACGTCAGGCTGCTGTGTACCTGTGTTATTACATTATCTGTGTTACATGACAGCGATATAAGTAAAAGATGGGATTCAATTAACTTTTATTTTTCTTATTTTCCTAAAAGTACTAAATGAATTGACTGAAAGAGACTATTATGTCAATTGCAATTATTTGTGAACCTTTTCACTGTACTGCAAATTTTGGAATTGTGTCACGCAGGACGTGTACAAGCTCTTCACATGGGAGCCGAAATAAAACGGTCACGCCACGCAGCTGACATGCTCATGACATGCAGACATTAAGAATCAAAGCACACTAAAACCATTCAACCTACCGCACACAGCTGCAGGGCCTGCCGCGCCCTCTCAACGTCAGGGTCCTGGACGGACGGCAGTTTCATTGGAGATGCCATCTGAACAAATGGAGCAAAAAAGAAAAATCATCCCTTTCAGCATGCAACATTTACATTAATATTTAGCCAAATCAAGGCACATCACAATTAGAACCAGAACAGAATCCAAGTTAGTCACTAAATATCCTACTTTCAAAGCAATTATGCTAACCTGCCATGTGCTTTTTGGATTAGCTAGCTAATGAACTAACCGTGATGTATAAAAACATCTATATAGGCCTATAGGCTATCTATAATGGTCTGTCTGAAAGTCTGCAACTACACCAGCAAATGCTAAGCCACATGTTTAACACCACAAAGAAAAAAAAAAAAACATTTGTGAAAAATGTAATACCTAGACAACCTTACTTCTGTTCGCTGCACCAGTCCAAATGAAAGAATGGAGTAATTCAATCTTTCTCCACAAAAGGGATTTTGGGGGCGCTCTCTCCCAATCACAGTAAAGAATTAACTTCTCTTTTTCTCTTCTTTTAAGGTGCCAGGTGATGACAGTATCAGCAGAAAAATGCACAGAATAATATAAATAAATAATTTAAATTCAAAGAAGATGAAATATTATATTAGTGGCCATTAATAAAAAATTAATTCATAATTAAGTAATCTTCTGTGTTTTTCTGTCAGGCGAAATAATGCTCTCACCCCCTCCGTGATTGGTTGAATTGAATATTCAAGGCGTGTAGCATGAATGCCCGTGGATGCGGTTAAACCGTGCTTTATGCTTGACCCTCATGTTGTCCTGGGTCAATTGACCCGTTCAGTTAATTGTTGTTGTTTTTTGTCACAAAAATGGGCCGTCGAAAAGTAACCATGGCTGATGGGAAGACAACACAAGGGTTAAACTGAGTGCTTTATCATGCTGAGAGAGAGAGAGAGAGAGAGAGAGAAGAGAGAGAGAGAGAGAGACTTCTTGCCAGCACTAACAGTAAGTTTGTTTGCCAGCTGATTGACGTTGTTAGCATGCTAACGTATTTTCTTTGCAACACAACATGAATGTATGTAGCTAACGTAGATTTATAATTTGCTCAGCAAATAACAAAGTCAACTGAGCTTTGACTGACACGGAGTGCGTTGCCTCTTGTTGTTATGTAGTTAACGTCAAGTTAGTTAGCTAAGGCTACTACCGTTTTGGCTAGCTAACATTACCCAGAGTTTAGCAGCGGGGCTAATAGAGCTGACGTGGCTAACTTAAGTAGGTAGCTATCTAATCTAAGTCTGTTGTAACCAAAGATGGGAAGTAACGAAGTACAAATACTTCGTTACTGTACTCAAGTAGATTTTTCTGATATTTTACTTTACTATTTATTTTTGTGGCAACTTTTTACTTCTACTCCTTACATTTTAACACATATCTGCTTTCTACTCCTTACATTTTAACACATATTTGCTCTTTCTACTACTTACATTTTACAAAATTGGCTCGTTACTTTAGTTTTTTACAAGAGGTTTTCATGTCGGAGAATAGTGCAGACACGCGCCTCACACCGCGAGTGGGTGCACGGAGAAAAAAATGGGAAAAAAGGAAAAAGAGCTGTTCGTAGGATAATCAGCTGAGATTGTGTGTGTGCCTCTTTGAGAACTGTAAGTCGTATAACTCATGTTGTCAGTTCACTTAAGCCTGTTATCTACAGTTCTTGCACATTAAAGTAAGTTAGCTAGTGGTTTTGGTGTGTTCTTCACCTGTTAGCTAGGTTGCACGTTGATCTTAATGAAGCATCAACAGTTAACCAGCTTTATTTGCATGAGTGTTTTTTTTACATAACTTCAGATACTGTAGTTCAGTTGACAAGTGGATGGAAACTTAGCTAGAGAGAAGTTGTCTCCGTCTGTTTTAACAGAACCACCTGGGGCCAAGTTGGAAACCAGAATAATTTTAATCAAGTTCTAATCTAGTCCTCAACTTCCACATCATTTTACTGGAGTTATCGCTATTATTGTTTACGTCGTCAATACCATATTCAATCTAAATGAATGGGAAACATCTACTGTACGTTGCATTTGCAGCACGACTAAGACAACTCAACAGATTCGGCATTCTGCATTAATTCACAGCAAATCATTCCGGTTTGATGGCGCTAACGTTAGCACATAGTAGTATGGATGGCGACATGATTGAAAATGAAGATAACAGAGATCCGGCAGACAAGCAGCAAGACATTCCCATCATCCTCGGCCTTATCTGAGAGAGATGTTTGAGACATTAGGCATCAAGAAGGACTCCTAGTCACCATGCTGGGGAACTTCTTCATAATGTCTGTTTAGTCATTCAAATTTTAGTCCTTTTTTTTCTTTCCAGAAGCCATATTTGAGCACACACACATACATGTAGATTCATAAATGTTAAGGGGAAGATTAAAAATATAAACTGGATACGTGAATTCTCACAGAATCACAACTGAATTCATATCTTGCTAATAAGTCAGAATCTTATTAACCTGGAGTCCCAGTTTCTGTCATAATAATCATATATGTTATGTTTAGGCCTGTTGGCAGACATCCATTTAAAATGTAGCCATTGTCATATAAAGACATGTCCTCCATGTCCACTGGAGTTCCTCAGCCTCTCTCTAGTAACATTAGTGTGCTTCGGGTAGCTTTATGTAAAAAATGGTTGTCATTCTCAAGGCTACTTTTACTTTTATACTTTAAGTAAATTTCCAAGCCTGTGTTACTCTTACTTGAGTAAAGAAGTTTAATCAGTACTTCCACTTTTACCAGAGTATTTTTTAACACAAGTATCTGTACTTCTACTTAAGTACGGAAAGTGAGTACTTTTGCCATCTCTGCTGAAGGGCCTGTAATCCGTCCTGCCTGCACAATCCGTTCTGCGCATGTGCAAGATGTTCGCGCATGCACAAATGATTTAATGATGAACTCGGATTTACGACACTGCACGATCTGTTCCCATAGACAGTTAAAGAAAGTCTGTTCTCCTCCACCGGAAAGCTAACGTTAGTTTAGCTAACAGCTAATTCGGCTAACCACTAGCGTTAGCTAAAACAGCATGTAAAAGACCCTCAAAACTTAAATTAACTGTTTAAATATATAAAGTTCTACTTTACTTGTGCTCATTTAAAATACAATCACGCAAAACTTGTCATTATTATTACTGTAAAGTCTTATTTAGCTGTAGCTGCTTTTCCACTGTTTAGTTTGAGTAACGTTATTTTAATCACGGTCAGCCTGTTAGCCGAAATAGCTGTTAGCTAAACTAGTGTCAGCTTCCCGGTGGAGGCTAACCGTTCTCTTAGCTAATACAGTACACGATCTGTCATAGTTGTAGCGGTTAGCCGTTAGCTCCTGGATGTATTAACAGGACGGTTAGCCTCCATCGCCGTTAGCTTCCCGGCTAACCGCTAGCTTGCTTCAGTCGACAACAACGTTACTCAAACTAAACAGTGGGAAAAGCAGCTACAGCTAAATTAAGACTTTACAGTAATAATGAAGACAAGTATTGGTAATGTGTTTTAATTGAGCACAAGTAAAGTAGAACTGACATAACCACCATTATATATAATGTAAAACGCTGTTACGATATAGTGTGTGTATATATATATTATATATATATAACAGTTAATTCGGCTAATATATAATATATATACACTCACCGGCCACTTATTAGGTACACCTGTCCAACTGCTCGTTAACACTTAATTTCTAAGCAGCCAACACATGGCGGCAACTCAGTGCATTTAGGCATGTAGACATGGTCAAGAGAATCTCCTGCAGTTCAAACCGAGCATCAGTATGGGGAAGAAAGGTGATTTGAGTGACTTTGAACGTGGCATGATTGTTGGTGCCAGAAGGGCTGGTCTGAGTATTTCAGAAACTGCTAATCTACTGGGATTTTCACGCACCAACCATCTCTAGGGTTTACAGAGAATGGTCCGAAAAAGAAAAAAAAAATCCAGTGAGCGGCAGTTCTGTGGGGCGGAAATGCCTTGTTGATGCCAGAGGTCAGAGGAGAATGGCCAGACTGGTTCGAGCTGATAGAAGGGCAACAGTGACTCAAATAACCACCCGTTACAACCAAGGTGGGCAGAAGCGATCTCTGAACGCACAGTACGTCGAACTTTGAGGCAGATGGGCTACAGCAGCGAAGAAACCACATCGGGTGCCACTCCTTTCAGCTAGGAACAGGAAACTGAGACTACAATTTGCACAAGCTCATCGAAATTGGACAATAGAAGATTGGAAAAACGTTGCCTGGTCTGATGAGTCTCGATTTCTGCTGCGACAGTCGGATGGTAGGGTCAGAATTTGGCGTCTACAACATGAAAGCATGGATCCATCCTGCCTTGTATCAACGGTTCAGGCTGGTGGTGGTGGTGTCATGGTGTGGGGATATTTTCTTGGCACTCTTTGGGCCCCTTGGTACCAATTGAGCATCGTTGCAATGCCCAGCCTACCTGAGTATTGTTGCTGACCATGTCCATCCCTTTATGACCATAATGTACCCAACTTCTGATGGCTACTTTCAGCAGGATAATGCGCCATGTTATAAAGCTGGAATCATCACAGACTGGTTTCTTGAACATGACAATGAGTTGGCTGTACTCAAATGGCTCCACAGTCACCAGATCTCAATCCAATAGAGCATCTTGGGATGTGGTGGAACGGGAGATTCGCATCATGGATGTGCAGCCGACAAATCTCTGCGGCAACTGTGTGATGCCATCATGTCAATATGGACCAAACTCCCTGAGGAATGCTTCCAGCACCTTGTTGAATCTATGCCACCAAGAATTGAGGCAGTTCTGAAGGCAAAAGGGGGTCCAACCCGTTACTAGCATGGGGTACTAATAAAGTGGCCGCTGAGTGTATATGTGTATGAGATCCTGACAGTATGATAACCTTAAGCAAAAATATTACGGTTTCACGGTTTTGCAATCACAGCTTTCAAATGTATTATTTCAAAATGTCTGGGTAAAAAGCTGATACCTTAGGAACACTATAGAAAACTTTAGAGGATTTGAAACCGTGACTTTTTCAAACCACAATATACCTTGAAACCGCTAAAACGACCAATGCCTATATGGTAACAATCACAAACTCAGTCCAGAACATGGGACGGACCACAGAGGACAATCTTCACCTGTTTAAGTACGCACTGGTCAAAGAGAGACTGAAAAAGTGATTATCTTTCTTTAACAAAAACCACTAACTTAAATTTCGATGATACAGAAAGGTTTGTTAACCATGCAGTCATTCAAAGCGGATTACATTCTCTAAAACAGCCTGATAAAAAAAAAAAAAAAACAAGACTGCAGCGGCCACTGTTCAGAGTCTATCCTCTGGGGCTTCTCATCTGCTGCATTCCTGAATCATGACAGAATCTGTTCCTGCAGGTCTTGCAAACGTACAGCTTCTCAACTGTCTGGGCTCTTCACGTGGACCAACAAGCCACTACTTTGTATAAATGTCGGTTCTCAAGTGGATTTTCAAGTTATCTTTACGTCCAAAAGGTTTTTCTACATGTTTTACAAAAATAAGGCTTCTCACTTGTGTGGATTCTAATGTAGATGTTAAAACATCCTTATGTCTGAAATCTTTTCCATATGTTTTGCAATAACAAGGCTTTCACCTATGTGGATTTTCATGTGTCTCCGAAATTCTGAATTACACTTTTCCCATGTCACACATGAAAGACTTATTACATTTCCTGTTTCTGACATGTTAGTGTTGTCTACGTTGTTGCTGTGACTTCTGCTCTTGCGTCGTCTCTTCTTTGGTTCTGGCTCTGCATTTCTAGTTGATCCTGAGTCTCCATGGCTGGCCTCCTTTCTGGTCTTGGCTCTCAGCTCCATGAGAGTTGTGAGAGAGGAGCTGGTGGTCACGGTTTGCTTCTGATTCCACAGAGG
This sequence comes from Etheostoma spectabile, assembly GCF_008692095.1. Lineage (NCBI taxonomy): Eukaryota > Metazoa > Chordata > Actinopteri > Perciformes > Percidae > Etheostoma > Etheostoma spectabile. The sequence continues at coordinate 27,866 of NW_022604264.1, forward strand.
TTTATAACTGGCATGTTGAGCTGCTGGTCAGAGAGAACCTCCTCCTCCTTACAGACATGTTGCTGTGGGAGCTCTGGAGGGACAGACAACAAAAGAAATAGGACACCACTGTTACTGGAGAAAAGACCAGAACACTTGCTCTCTTTTCCTGAGACCATAGACTGTAAAATTTAATGGACAGAGCTTCTGGGTCAGAAAAGTGGAGTGGAGCCAATGCTGAAGCTCAGTAAAGCTGCCTTCTATCTAATTTTCAGCGGGGGGACTCCACTGGGTGCAAAAATAAGTCTGATCTATAATGGAGTTTTTCCATTACATGGTACCTGCTGACTCTGCAGATTAGTACCACCTCATGCGTGATGCAACGTGGTTGGTCGTCATAGCAGGAAAATTGTGACATCGATTCACCCGGTTCGCGATTTCATTTTCAAATAACTTAGATTTTTTTTTTATTAAAAGAAAAATTATTTATTTTTCTTATTAATTTTACGAGCGACTGCATCACAAACGCTACTTTTTCACTGAGTTTTAAACATAGACTGTATGTATAAAACTGGTTTTAAAGCGCTCCAAGTGCTGCAATGCTCTTTTACCTGTTTGAGTATTAGAGTGAACCTCTGACATGTTAGTGTTGTCTACGTTGTGTGGTGTGACTTCTGCTCTTTGCGTCGTCTCTTCTTTGGTTCTGGCTCTGCATTTCTACTGACCCTGAGTCTCCATGCTGGCCTCCTTTCTGATCTCTTGGCTCTCAGCTCCATGAGAGTTGTGAGAGAGGAGCTGGTGGTCACGGTTTGCTTCTGATTCCACAGAGGTTATAACTGGCATGTTGAGCTGCTGGTCCGAGGAGAACTCCTCCTCCTTACAGACATGTTGCTTGTGGGAGCTCTGGAGGGACAGACAACAAAAGAAATAGGATACCAATGTTATTGGAGAAAGGACCAGAACACTAGGGCTGTATCTCCCAGTCCACTAGTCAATAGATAGATAGATAGATAGATAGATTTTATAGATCCCCAAAAAATGGGAAATTACGGTGTTACAGCAGGACATGTACATAAGTCACACAACACAGAATATAAATAAAAATATAAATGATGCAATAGTAAAAATATACATACAATTATACATGAAATAATAATAATAAAATATAAGAACAAATTTTAAATATATACGGGATGGGAAAACAAAAATGTGCAATGCTTAAGTAATATGCTAAATGTATGCTAATGTTAAATGAACAATTGTGCAGGTTGTGCCCTTAGTGCAGTATTGTGGTGTCTAAAAGTCTCATCTAGCACACCAGTGATGACATGTTAAAGAGTTTTATTGCTTGTGGTAGGAAGGATATGTTAATATACAGCGCCAGCAGCGCCGCACCATCACGCAAAAACGTAAGGGACTCAAAGAGAAAGTTTCAGAGTTAATACAACACAGCGAGGGCACTGAGCTTGACCAGCAGATATGTTTAATATACAGTGTATATTAAAGTAGACGTGCTTTTGTGTTTAAGAGTAAAAGCTTTAAATTCTTCCTAGATTCTCCGACCATGTGGTCTGTTTGTTATACAGGAACCCTCGCGATGTTGCAGTCACCTTCCACCGTCTCGCTGCTTCACGGATTTGCAGCGGCTCAGTCAGAAGAGCTGTGAAATACACGGGAGTCACTATTTTTCCTACTGTACTTTGTATTGTTTTTCATAATCATTTTTCATTTCTCCCGTTCTAATCCAGTGACTCTGGTCGCGGGGGGGGGGGGGGGGTGCTGATCTTCGCAATTGAAGCCTTCCGTCGATTGATGATTAAAATATTATTTTACAGTACAGTAGTTTGTTAAAAAAAAAAAACGGAAAAACCAAAAAAGGAAGGAAAAACCAAATGAGGGAAAACAACTGGTAACTTACTAGAAACTAAATCCATGGTGCTAAACTGCTTGAATATCTCCGACCGTTAAAAACAGACTGACAACCGTTGAAAGAGCAGAATACAGTATCAAATAACTTATACATGTAAACAAACACTAACCTCTGTTTCCATTCAAAACACCGTTATAATAGCCTAGTTTGAACATGCCTAATTTTATAATAGGCTATGTCTTACTTAGCAAGAAAAGGCTAATCAGTGTCATGTGTAGCTTGGTAGATCATTGATAGATACATGTCAACATTAGCTATGTCAGATTTAGTAGAAGTAGATCTTAACATGAAACACAGGGCTGTGACACCGGGGGGGGGGGGGGGTGGAGACGCAACAGACCACCCTCTTTGGATTTGACCCGGTGGACTTGTATCAAAATTAAAGTAAACCATGTTTAGCCATTTTGATTTAAAGGTTTTGACTAAAACATATTAGTGTGTTATATTAGGTTACAATTAAATAATAATAGCTAAATAACATGTATCCTTCATAAAGAAAGATGAGATCTGAGGAGGATGGGGGTGAAGAGAGCATGAGTGTTGCTGAGCGCAGTGTGGAATGGGAGAAGGAACTGGAAGTAGGCCCGCAATGCAGACCAGTTTTGCCAGAGGATCCAGGACTACGGCCAGATAAATTAACGATGATCAGAGACGCCATAGCAAACAGGTCGGTTGGCAAAGGTACAGAGAAAACTAATGTGGTAGGCCTAGTAACCACAGTAAAGAAGTCTAATGTTGAGAAAGGAGGCTTAAAATGTGTGTAGACAAATCAGCCTACTCCTACTACCTAGCATTAGTTATAGTTATTACCTATAAACATCTAGGCCTATAGATATGTGTACAGAGCCCGGTTATTTATATTGGGGGGAGTTGAGGAACACGGGAGCCCATCAGGATAGGGCCCAGGATCTTGTGCTACGCCCCTGATGTGACTGTCTCTATAAATATAAAATACATATAGCTTGCATTGTTGGCATAAGCAAATGGCCCATTGGCACAGTTGATAATATAATTATAAAACTATTTCCATATAAAAACAAAAAGTGCTTGTGTAGATTAAGCTGTGCATCCTTAAATTGTTCCTGTCCAACATCTCAGTTAGTGTCTGTAGTGGTCCTAGTTAGTCTGGAGCCCTGAACTGGCTTCGGCTGACCTGTCTGCACATTAGCATCATGGAGGCTAATAACTTTGTTTATAACATGGTTTGATGAACCAGAATGACCAGGGGTCCTGGAAGTTGGCCCATCCCGGTCTGATGTCAGTGTAACCAGAGGGTGACGGAGAGAGAAGAAGTAAAGGTACCAACCTGCTCTGTGCAGCCGGAGCTGAGGGCTGAAAACAGCGTCAGTCGTTTCCGTTGGCGCTCGTGCTCCTCTTAGAACGACACAGTTCCTCCTCGTACTCTGCTATCGTTCTTCAAACCAGCCAAATATCTCTTCAGCAGCCGCACGTTAGTCGCTGCTCCACCAGCCTCTCAGC
>NW_022604265.1:0-18472 GCF_008692095.1 Etheostoma spectabile
ATTGGCCCTGAAAGCTGGAACGTATATCACGAGCTAAAAGACTAGCAACCAGCTGCTGGAGCTCGGTACTCCTGCTGGTTTATAGTTAGTTCATTGTGTTGAATAAAATAAAGTTTAAATGTTTCATTACCATGTATAATATACATGTTTTATGTTTTAAGATGTATGCTGCAGTAGGGTTTGAAAAGATGATTTTAATCAGTGATTCAGTGGTGTGGGCTCCATTTCATGCTGTGTAAATTACCATTGTCTGTCTCAAGAAAGGTAGATCAAACAAGCCTTTCTGTTCACTCACCTACCCCCCTCTCTCCCACGGTCTCTGCCATATGGTTTAGAACAAAAGACAATTAACATTTAGAAGGACACCATTTGCTCCACAAGAAGGAAGAAACCTCCTGTCTTCCACCACCTGGTGTCCTAGACTGAGATAAGACACTGGAATGCTGATTCACTGTATTATGTTAGACTTTCTCACTAACATGATAATTCACGTTTGATCTATGTGTGTGAAAACTACCCCAAAGGAGGGGGTTAGAGCATGTCCTTCCCGATTGGACAGCAAGAAAAACAACAAGACACAACCTACCTGTGACCATGGCAACAAAAAGCCAATAAGAAGAGACTTTACTCACAAGGGGGAAGAGAACCGCCCTGGAGTAGAAGGAATATAGGAGGGGGGGAGACGAGATTTCGGGGCGAAACAGATGTGAAACTCTCGGGTGTAAACAACTGTCTCTAGCCCGCCGCTGCAGCGTATTTCTGTGTGCTTTGACTTATCATTTTTATTAATAAATCTTTGTGTAACCTTCCATTGGACCCAAGCCTTCCTTCTTCAGAGATTTAACGAACACAAAGTTAATATTATTTTATAATTGTCTTAGGGAAATAGAGAAAGGGATGCATTTTTTGCACTAATTGTATGTTTTTTTAACGTTAACGTAATTAATTACTAAAAAGAAGTTACGTTAGTAAACCTGTTATTGTTGTTTTGTTGTCTAATCAGCTGCCATCTACTGAAAGCTGCATTACACGATAAACAACGGTAACGTTACTTCAGTATTCTGCGATTTAAAACATTTAGCTAAGTTAGAGCGCATAGACGTGCTAGCTGACTGTTAACCGTATAGTAGCTAGCTGTCATGAAGTAGCTAACGTTAGTAGGCTACTATAGGTTAAGGAGCGTTGTGCCAACACATGCACATAAAATACATGAAAATGTGTAATCTGCAATCTGCAAAATTCCTCATAGAGTTTATGGGAAATCTTCGTGAAATTACTCAACACCAACCAAAACAACACCTCTTTGGGGCCATGCTGCATCGCCATACTTTAACGTAGAAACATAATTACAAGTTTAAACTAAAGACAAGACTTTGGTGTTTACTGGGCTGAATGGGCGTTCAGATATCAAGAACGGTTTCTACTAACTTCTATTAACTGGCACATGGCTGGTTCCTTTTAGATATTGTATCTGGAACAAAGTGAGGGAATTACGTTTGAAAATATTGCATAAAACTACCCTACAAACTGGTTTATCTCAAAATTCCTGCCAGTTGACAATCACTTTTTTTTTGTAAGATCGAGCAAGAATGGTTAACTCATCTCTTTTATGACTGTTCATTTTATATTTTATTATACATTATATATTTATTATATTTACATTCTGGAAAAGTTTTGAAAATTGTATGGTTTCTAAAACGACACATAGAATCACACTTGAAGGGAAACATATTATATTTTGAGTGTAAAGATAGAAATATTTGCAATATTGTTAATCTTTTTATTTTATTAGGGAAGTTTCATATACATTAATCTAAACTTTCCAATTCAAGACCTTGCTTTAATTATTCCAATTGAATTGTTTGACATATATTTGAGTCTCTTAAATAGATACAAATAAAAATCTATAAATATATCTATAATTAAGAATACCTGTTGTCACAATATATATATCGTGGTTGCTAATCTGTCATATTTATTTCCTTTATTATTACTCTGCTGTCTACCTCATGGTTTTGTTTACATTGTTGTTTTTTACCGTTGATACCTGATCTTATGTTATATAAGTTGCAATTTACTTACTATATCTTCATGTTTTGAATTGCAATGTCTGAATGGTTGTAATTGTATTTGTTGATAAATATAAAGTTGAGTGTGTTGTATTTCTCTAAGAAAAAGGTTTGGAGTTAATTTGAAACACAGTATGATGCTAGGTTTGGGACAACAACCCCTTCTTCAACCAAAACAAAACATACCATGTGAAACTCATTATCAAGAAAACCTTTATTTAAAAAAAAGTGAAAAATGAAATAGAAAAGGAAAAATAATGTAGCTGTCCACCAGGTCTCACTCCTCTCCCGGCTCTGCCTCCATTGCATCTGCAAAAAAAAAAAATCAATATAAAAGTATTCTTTGTGTATCAAAATAATCTTCTAATAACCCTATTAACAAAACATATTTCTCACCCTACATGTACTAAATGTCGGTGAGATTCCGATCCTGTATAGTGGTGTTAATAATGTCAGTTCCTGGACGGTAAATGTCTGTATTGCTGCTAGTCACAATTGTTAAGTTGATTTTGAGAAACATATCATAATAGCCTATCCTTTTAAAAGAGTAACAACCATGTAACATGAGCTATAACTTGAGAATATGCAGCAAAATGCATGTTTATTTATGAATTACAGACACCAATGCACATGTACTGTACGCTGACTCTTACTACAGCGTAGTATGTCACTAGTGATATTGATTGTCTATTCATGTTTATTCTGTTAATACTTTATAACTTTTACATATCCATTGACTTCCTTGTTATAATACCAAATAAACCTCTACTTTATTTGTAATCTGTAATATTGGATTTTATTGTATGTGGAACAATATTTTGTCTTGCACATCTCATACTTTCCTTGGCCAGGTTGCCATTGCAGATGAGAATCAGTTCTCAGTGGTCTACCTGGTTAAAAAAAAAGTATTATAATACTTATTATTATTTTGATGTGCGTGATTTAGTTTTGAGCAACTGTAACAAGGGAGGTTTTCCAAGTGTGGGATTAATAGTCTATTTTATCTTAATTTTTTTTTATTGGTCTGGCCACCCACTTACATTACTCTAGTTTTTTTTTGAACAGATAGTACTGTACACTCATACTATCACAGTCGTAGCTGTGACAATATGCAGCGCAACTAAAAACTTACCATCTCTATCTACCTTGTTTCTGCTCTTTCTTTTTCTTTTGGAGGCTCTCCAGCCTCCTCCCCAGCCTTTTATGATGGCTCTCTGCCGCCTTCCTTTGCCGGTGTTCCCGGCACACCACTGTCATCACCCCAGTTGTGGCCTCCATCAACTGGGGGAACAGGGTGTACCGGGGAACAGCTGGGTCGTGCAAGCATACTGCAATTCAAAAAAAAAGATTGTCATCCAACTGCATGGTCTAGCACTTTATACAATTAAGATTGACACATGGAACAATCTTGAATTAATTTTATTTCTCATTGTTGGATGTGTTTATATTTTTTGTTTTATGGTTTAATCAGATTTATTATCTTTATAATATTTCATTATCAAAGTACTGATGCTATTTTTTTAATTGTAAATTAACTTTTAGAGACCTGGTAAGATACATCTATACATAGCCATATTCTATATGCTCTTGATACTATTTAGCCTGCACATACTTATTCTTACTATTTATATATATGTATATATATATATATATATATATATATATATATATATATATATTATTCTTATTATTACCAGTATATATCACTGCTACTACATTGCACATATCTTACTATCTATCTATCTATCTATCTTACTATTTTTTAAACATGCAAAAACACATTTATATTAGTGATTATATTTGTATTGTTATTTCAAATCTTATGATAACTATGATGATTGAGTTATGATAATTAAGAGGCGTGGTTTACGTCAGGCTGCTGTGTACCTGTGTTATTACATTATCTGTGTTACATGACAGCGATATAAGTAAAAGATGGGATTCAATTAACTTTATTTTTCTTATTTCCTAAAAGTACTAAATGAATTGACTGAAAGAGACTATTATGTCAATTGCAATTATTTGTGAACCTTTTCACTGTACTGCAAATTTGGAATTGTGTCACGCAGGACGTGTACAAGCTCTTCACATGGGAGCCGAAATAAAACGGTCACGCCACGCAGCTGACATGCTCATGACATGCAGACATTAAGAATCAAAGCACACTAAAACCATTCAACCTACCGCACACAGCTGCAGGGCCTGCCGCGCCCTCTCAACGTCAGGGTCCTGGACGGACGGCAGTTTCATTGGAGATGCCATCTGAACAAATGGAGCAAAAAAGAAAAATCATCCTTTCAGCATGCAACATTTACATTAATATTTAGCCAAATCAAGGCACATCACAATTAGAACCAGAACAGAATCCAAGTTAGTCACTAAATATCCTACTTTCAAAGCAATTATGCTAACCTGCCATGTGCTTTTTGGATTAGCTAGCTAATGAACTAACCGTGATGTAAAAACATCTATATAGGCCTATAGGCTATCTATAATGGTCTGTCTGAAAGTCTGCAACTACACCAGCAAATGCTAAGCCACATGTTTAACACCACAAAGAAAAAAAAAAAAAACATTTGTGAAAAAGTAATACCTAGACAACCTTACTTCTGTTCGCTGCACCAGTCCAAATGAAAGAATGGAGGTAATTCAATCTTTTCTCCACAAAAGGGATTTTGGGGGCGCTCTCTCCCAATCACAGTAAAGAATTAACTTCTCTTTTTCTCTTCTTTTAAGGTGCCAGGTGATGACAGTATCAGCAGAAAAATGCACAGAATAATATTAATAAATAATTTAAATTCAAAGAAGATGAAATATTATATTAGTGGCCATTAATAAAAAATTAATTCATAATTAAGTAATCTTCTGTGTTTTTCTGTCAGGCGAAATAATGCTCTCACCCCCTCCGTGATTGGTTGAATTGAATATTCAAGGCGTGTAGCATGAATGCCCGTGGATGCGGTTAAACCGTGCTTTATGCTTGACCCTCATGTTGTCCTTGGGTCAAATTGACCCGTTTCCAGTTAATTGTTGTTGTTTTTTGTCACAAAAATGGGCCGTCGAAAAGTAACCATGGCTGATGGGAAGACAACACAAGGGTTAAACTGAGTGCTTTATCATGCTGAGAGAGAGAGAGAGAGAGAGAGAGAGAGAGAGAGAGAGAGAGAGAGACTTCTTGCCAGCACTAACAGTAAGTTTGTTTGCCAGCTGATTGACGTTGTTAGCATGCTAACGTATTTTCTTTGCAACACAACATGAATGTATGTAGCTAACGTAGATTTATAATTTGCTCAGCAAATAACAAAGTCAACTGAGCTTTGACTGACACGGAGTGCGTTGCCTCTTGTTGTTATGTAGTTAACGTCAAGTTAGTTAGCTAAGGCTACTACCGTTTCTTGGCTAGCTAACATTACCCAGAGTTTAGCAGCGGGGCTAATAGAGCTGACGTGGCTAACTTAAGTAGGTAGCTATCTAATCTAAGTCTGTTGTAACAAAGATGGGAAGTAACGAAGTACAAATACTTCGTTACTGTACTCAAGTAGATTTTTCTGATATTTTACTTTACTATTTATTTTGTGGCAACTTTTTACTTCTACTCCTTACATTTTAACACATATCTGCTCTTTCTACTCCTTACATTTTAACACATATTTGCTCTTTCTACTACTACATTTTACAAAATTGGCTCGTTACTTTAGTTTTTTACAAGAGGTTTTCATGTCGGAGAATAGTGCAGACACGCGCCTCACACCGCGAGTGGGTGCACGGAGAAAAAAATGGGGGAAAAAAGGAAAAAGAGCTGTTCGTAGGATAATCAGCTGAGATTGTGTGTGTGCCTCTTTGAGAACTGTAAGTCGTATAACTCATGTTGTCAGTTCACTTAAGCCTGTTAATCTACAGTTCTTGCACATTTAAAGTAAGTTAGCTAGTGGTTTTGGTGTGTTCTTCACCTGTTAGCTAGGTTGCACGTTGATCTTAATGAAGCATCAACAGTTTAACCAGCTTTATTTGCATGAGTGTTTTTTTTACATAACTTCAGATACTGTAGTTCAGTTGACAAGTGGATGGAAACTTAGCTAGAGAGAAGTTGTCTCCGTCTGTTTTAACAGACACACCTGGGGCCAAGTTGGAAACCAGAATAATTTTAATCAAGTTCTAATCTAGTCCTCAACTTCCACATCATTTTACTGGAGTTATCGCTATTATTGTTTACGTCGTCAATACCATATTCAATCTAAATGAATGGGAATACATCTACTGTACGTTGCATTTGCAGCACGACTAAGACAACTCAACAGATTCGGCATTCTGCATTAATTCACAGCAAATCATTCCGGTTTGATGGCGCTAACGTTAGCACATAGTAGTATGGATGGCGACATGATTGAAAATGAAGATAACAGAGATCCGGCAGACAAGCAGCAAGACATTCCCATCATCCTCGGCCTTATCTGAGAGAGATGTTTGAGACATTAGGCATCAAGAAGGACTCCTAGTCACCATGCTGGGGAACTTCTTCATAATGTCTGTTTAGTCATTCAAATTTTAGTCCTTTTTTTTCTTTCCAGAAGCCATATTTGAGCACACACACATACATGTAGATTCATAAATGTTAAGGGGAAGATTAAAAATATAAACTGGATACGTGAATTCTCACAGAATCACAACTGAATTCATATCTTGCTAATAAGTCAGAATCTTATTAACCTGGAGTCCCAGTTTCTGTCATAATAATCATATATGTTATGTTTTAGGCCTGTTGGCAGACATCCATTTAAAATGTAGCCATTGTCATATAAAGACATGTCCTCCATGTCCACTGGAGTTCCTCAGCCTCTCTCTAGTAACATTAGTGTGCTTCGGGTAGCTTTATGTAAAAAATGGTTGTCATTCTCAAGGCTACTTTTACTTTTATACTTTAAGTAAATTTCCAAGCCTGTGTTACTCTTACTTGAGTAAAGAAGTTAATCAGTACTTCCACTTTTACCAGAGTATTTTTTAACACAAGTATCTGTACTTCTACTTAAGTACGGAAAAGTGAGTACTTTTGCCATCTCTGCTGAAGGGCCTGTAATCCGTCCTGCCTGCACAATCCGTTCTGCGCATGTGCAAGATGTTCGCGCATGCACAAATGATTTAATGATGAACTCGGATTTACGACACTGCACGATCTGTTCCCATAGACAGTTAAAGAAAGTCTGTTCTCCTCCACCGAAAGCTAACGTTAGTTTAGCTAACAGCTAATTCGGCTAACCACTAGCGTTAGCTAAAACAGCATGTAAAAGACCCTCAAAACTTAAATTAACTGTTTAAATATATAAAGTTCTACTTTACTTGTGCTCATTTAAAATACAATCACGCAAAACTTGTCATTATTATTACTGTAAAGTCTTATTTAGCTGTAGCTGCTTTTCCCACTGTTTAGTTTGAGTAACGTTTTTAATCACGCTGTCAGCCTGTTAGCCGAAATAGCTGTTAGCTAAACTAGTGTCAGCTTCCCGGTGGAGGCTAACCGTTCTCTTAGCTAATACAGTACACGATCTGTCATAGTTGTAGCGGTTAGCCGTTAGCCTCCTGGATGTATTAACAGGACGGTTAGCCTCCATCGCCGTTAGCTTCCCGGCTAACCGCTAGCTTTGCTTCAGTCGACAACAACGTTACTCAAACTAAACAGTGGAAAAGCAGCTACAGCTAAATTAAGACTTTACAGTAATAATGAAGACAAGTATTGGGTAATTGTGTTTTAATTGAGCACAAGTAAAGTAGAACTGACATAACCACCATTATATATAATGTAAAACGCTGTTACGTTATATAGTGTGTGTATATATATATATTATATATATTAACAGTTAATTCGGCTAATATATATATATATACACTCACCGGCCACTTTATTAGGTACACCTGTCCAACTGCTCGTTAACACTTAATTTCTAAGCAGCCAATCACATGGCGGCAACTCAGTGCATTTAGGCATGTAGACATGGTCAAGAGAATCTCCTGCAGTTCAAACCGAGCATCAGTATGGGGAAGAAAGGTGATTTGAGTGACTTTGAACGTGGCATGATTGTTGGTGCCAGAAGGGCTGGTCTGAGTATTTCAGAAACTGCTAATCTACTGGGATTTTCACGCACAACCATCTCTAGGGTTTACAGAGAATGGTCCGAAAAGAAAAAAAAAATCCAGTGAGCGGCAGTTCGTGGCGGAAATGCCTTGTTGATGCCAGAGGTCAGAGGAGAATGGCCAGACTGGTTCGAGCTGATAGAAGGGCAACAGTGACTCAAATAACCACCGTTACAACCAAGGTGGGCAGAAGAGCATCTCTGAACGCACAGTACGTCGAACTTTGAGGCAGATGGGCTACAGCAGCAGAAGACCACATCGGGTGCCACTCCTTTCAGCTAGAACAGGAAACTGAGACTACAATTTGCACAAGCTCATCGAAATTGGACAATAGAAGATTGGAAAAACGTTGCCTGGTCTGATGAGTCTCGATTTCTGCTGCGACAGTCGGATGGTAGGGTCAGAATTTGGCGTCTACAACATGAAAGCATGGATCCATCCTGCCTTGTATCAACGGTTCAGGCTGGTGGTGGTGGTGTCAGTGTGGTGTGGGGAATATTTTCTTGGCACTCTTTGGGCCCCTTGGTACCAATTGAGCATCGTTGCAATGCCACAGCCTACCTGAGTATTGTTGCTGACCATGTCCATCCCTTTATGACCATAATGTACCCAACTTCTGATGGCTACTTTCAGCAGGATAATGCGCCATGTTATAAAGCTGGAATCATCACAGACTGGTTTCTTGAACATGACAATGAGTTGGCTGTACTCAAATGGCCTCCACAGTCACCAGATCTCAATCCAATAGAGCATCTTGGGATGTGGTGGAACGGGAGATTCGCATCATGGATGTGCAGCCGACAAATCTGCGGCAACTGTGTGATGCCATCATGTCAATATGGACCAAACTCCCTGAGGAATGCTTCCAGCACCTTGTTGAATCTATGCCACCAAGAATTGAGGCAGTTCTGAAGGCAAAAGGGGGTCCAACCCGTTACTAGCATATGGGGTACCTAATAAAGTGGCCGCTGAGTGTATATGTGTATGAGATCCTGACAGTATGATAACCTTAAGCAAAAATATTACGGTTTCACGGTTTTGCAATCACAGCTTTCAAATGTATTATTTCAAAATGTCTGGGTAAAAAGCTGATACCTTAGGAACACTATAGAAAACTTTAGAGGATTTGAAACCGTGACTTTTTCAAACCACAATATACCTTGAAACCGCTAAACGACCAATGCCTATATGGTAACAATTCACAAACTCAGTCCAGAACATGGGACGGACCACAGAGGACAATCTTCACCTGTTTAAGTACGCACTGGTCAAAGAGAACTGAAAAAGTGATTATCTTTCTTTAACAAATAACCACTAACTTAAATTTCGATGATACAGAAAGGTTTGTTAACCATGCAGTCATTCCAAAGCGGATTACATTCTCTAAAACAGCCTGATAAAAAATAAAAAAAACAAGACGCTGCAGCGGCCACTGTTCAGAGTCTATCCTCTGGGGCTTCTCATCTGCTGCATTAAACCTGAATCATGACAGAATCTGTTCCTGCAGGTCTTGCAAACGTACAGCTTCTCAACTGTCTGGGCTCTTCTCACGTGGACCAACAAGCCACTACTTTGTATAAATGTCGGTTCTCAAGTGGATTTTCAAGTTATCTTTACGTCCAAAGTCTTTTCTACATGTTTTACAAAAATAAGGCTTCTCACTTGTGTGGATTCTAATGTAGATGTTAAAACATCCTTATGTCTGAAATCTTTTCCATATGTTTTGCAATAACAAGGCTTTTCACCTATGTGGATTTTCATGTGTCTCCGAAATTCTGAATTACACTTTCCACATGTCACACATGAAAGACTTATTACATTTACCTGTTTCTGACATGTTAGTGTTGTCTACGTTGTTGCTGTGACTTCTGCTCTTGCGTCGTCTCTTCTTTGGTTCTGGCTCTGCATTTCTAGTTGATCCTGAGTCTCCATGCTGGCCTCCTTTCTGGTCTTGGCTCTCAGCTCCATGAGAGTTGTGAGAGAGGAGCTGGTGGTCACGGTTTGCTTCTGATTCCACAGAGGTTATAACTGGCATGTTGAGCTGCTGGTCAGAGAGAACCTCCTCCTCCTTACAGACATGTTGCTGTGGGAGCTCTGGAGGGACAGACACAAAAGAAATAGGACACCACTGTTACTGGAGAAAAGACCAGAACACTTGCTCTCTTTTTCCTGAGACCATAGACTGTAAAATTTAATGGACAGAGCTTCTGGGTCAGAAAAGTGGAGTGGAGCCAATGCTGAAGCTCAGTAAAGCTGCCTTCTATCTAATTTTCAGCAGGGGGCGACTCCACTGGGTGCAAAATAAGTCTGATCTATAATGGAGTTTTTCCATTACATGGTACCTGCTCGACTCTGCAGATTAGTACCACCTCATGCGTGATGCAAGCGTGGTTGGTCGTCATAGCAGGAAAATTGTGACATCGATTCACCCGGTTCGCGATTTCATTTTCAAATAACTTAGATTTTTTTTTTATTAAAAGAAAAAATTATTTATTTTTCTTATTTAATTTTACGAGCCGACTGCATCACAAACGCTACTTTTTTCACTGAGTTTTAAACATAGACTGTATAAAACTGGTTTTAAAGCGCTCCAAGTGCTGCAATGCTCTTTTTACCTGTTTGAGTATTAGAGTGAACCTCTGACATGTTAGTGTTGTCTACGTTGTTGCTGTGACTTCTGCTCTTGCGTCGTCTCTTCTTTGGTTCTGGCTCTGCATTTCTAGCTGATCCTGAGTCTCCATGCTGGCCTCCTTTCTGATCTTGGCTCTCAGCTCCATGAGAGTTGTGAGAGAGGAGCTGGTGGTCACGGTTTGCTTCTGATTCCACAGAGGTTATAACTGGCATGTTGAGCTGCTGGTCCGAGAGAACCTCCTCCTCCTTACAGACATGTTGCTGTGGGAGCTCTGGAGGGACAGACAACAAAAGAAATAGGATACCAATGTTATTGGAGAAAGGACCAGAACACTAGGGCTGTAATCTCCCAGTCCACTAGTCAATAGATAGATAGATAGATAGATAGATATTTATAGATCCCCCAAAAAATGGGAAATTACGGTGTTACAGCAGGACATGTACATAAGTCACACAACACAGAATATAAATAAAAATATAAATGAGATAATAGTAAAAAATATACATACAATATACATGAAATAATAATAATAAAATATAAGAACAAATGTTTAAATATATACGGGATGGGAAAAAAAAAATGTGCAACTGCTTAAGTAATATGCTAAATGTATGCTAAAATGTAAATGAACCAATTGTGCAGGTTGCCCTTAGTGCAGTATTGGTGGTGTCTAAAAGTCTCATCTAGCACCCAGTGATGACATGTTAAAGAGTTTTATTGCTTGTGGTAGGAAGGATATTGTTAATATACAGCGCCAGCACGCCGCACCATCACGCAAAACGTAAGGGACTCAAAGAGAAAGTTTCAGAGTTAATACAACACAGCGAGGCACTGAGCTTGACCACAGATATGTTTAAATATACAGTGTATATTAAAGTAGACGTGCCTTTTGTGTTTAAGAGTAAAAGCTTTAAATTCTTCCTAGATTCTCCGACCATGTGTCTGTTTGTATACAGTGAACCCTCGCGATGTTGCAGTTCACCTTCCACCGTCTCGCTGCTTCACGGATTTGCAGCGGCTCAGTCAGAAGAGCTGTGAAATACACCGGAGTCACTATTTTTCCTACTGTACTTTGTATTGTTTTTCATAATCATTTTCATTTTCTCCCGTTCTAATCCAGTGACTCTGGTCGCGGGGGGGGGGGGGTGCTGATCTTCGCAATTTGAAGCCTTCCGTTCGTATTGATGATTAAAATTATTATTTACAGTACAGTAGTTATTTGTAAAAAAAAAAAACGGGAAAACCAAAAAAGGAAGGAAAAACCAAATGAGGGGAAACAACTGGTAACTTACTAGAAACTAAATCCATGGTGCTAAACTGCTTGAATATCTCCGACCGTTAAAAACAGACTGACAACCCGTTGAAAGAGCAGAATATACAGTATCAAATAACTTATACATGTAAACAACACTAACCTCTGTTTCCATTCAAAACACCGTTATAATAGCCTAGTTTGAAACATGCCTAATTTATAATAGGCTATGTCTCTACTTAGCAAGAAAAGGCTAATCAGTGTCATGTGTAGCTTGGTAGATCATTGATAGATACATGTCAACATTAGCTATGTCAGATTTAGTAGAAGTAGATCTTAACATTGAAACACAGGGCTGTGACACCGGGGGGGGGGGGGGTGGAGACGCAACAGACCACCCTCTTTGGATTTGACCCGGTGGACTTGTATCAAATTAAAGTAAACCATGTTTAGCCATTTTGATTTAAGGTTTTGACTAAAACATCTTAGTGTGTTATATTAGGTTACAATTAAATATAATAGCTAAATAACAAATGTATCCTTCATAAAGAAAGATGAGATCTGAGGAGGATGGGGGTGAAGAGAGCATGAGTGTTGCTGAGCGCAGTGTGGAAATGAGAGAAGGAACTGGAAAGTAGGCCCAGCAATGCAGACCAGTTTTTGCCAGAGGATCCAGGACTACGGCCAGATAAATTAACGATGATCAGAGACGCCATAGCACACAGGTTGGCAAGTAAAGGTACAGAGAAAACTAATGTGGTAGGCCTAGTAACCACAGTAAAGAAGTCTAATGTTGAGAAAGGAGGCTTAAAATGTGTGTAGACAAATCAGCCTACTCCTACTACCTAGCATTAGTTAATAGTTATTACCTATAAACATCTAGGCCTATAGATATGTGTACAGAGCCGGTTATTTATATTGGGGGGAGTTGAGGAACACGGGAGCCCATCAGGACTAGGGCCCAGGATCTTGTGCTACGCCCCTGGATGTGACTGCTTCTTCTATAAAATATAAAATACATATAGCTTGCATTGTCTGGCCATAAGCAAATGGCCCATTGGCACAGTTGATAATATAATTATAAAACTATTTTCCATATAAAAACAAAAAGTGCTTGTGTAGATTTAAGCTGTGCATCCTTAAATTGTTCCTGTCCAACATCTCAGTTAGTGTCTGTAGTGGTCCTAGTTAGTCTGGAGCCCTGAACTGGCTTCGGCTGACCTGTCTGCACATTAGCATCATGGAGGCTAATTAACTTTGTTTAAACATGGTTTGATGAACCAGAATGACAGGGGTCCTGGAAGTTGGCCCATCCCGGTCTGATGTCAGTGTAACCAGAGGGGACCGGAGAGAAGAAGTAAAGGTACCAACCTGCTCTGTGCAGCCGGAGCTGAGGGCTGAAAACAGCGTCCAGTCGTTTCCGTTGGCGCTCGTGCTCCTCTTTAGAACGACACAGTTCCTCCTCGTACTCTGCTATCGTTCTTTCAACCAGCCCAAATATCTCTTCAGCAGCCGCAGTTAGTCGCTGCTCCACCAGCCCTCTCAGCATTTGGACTTTAGACATTTTCACACAATGATAGAAACTTTCCCTCCGAACAAACTCCGTCAAAAACGCTGTTTGTTTTCCTTCAAACTGTTGCTAAGCAGCTAGCATGCTAAGCTAGCGTCGTTAGCTTTGTAGCTTCCGGGAGATGAGTCCGAGGTAAAACATTCAGAAAGAAGGTGAGCAGCACAAAGTCCATCAGACAGGTTTATCCGGACACACACAGGCTCTGAAGGACCACATCTGTTGGAGCTCACACACTTTCTCAGCACAACAAACCGACTCCAATGTTTTCACTCACGTTAGTCGCCATATTGCTCAAAGAATAACATCCGGTTTTGCTGGAGCTTGGTGAATAGCCTTCAAAATAAAGGTTTGTATAAAAAGGAGGTACAAGAAGTGGTTTATTTCAATGGTAAACATTCTTCAATTCCTAAAAACGTCTTGCTCAAACAACTTTGATATAAATATATTTAAATAAATAAAATATATATAAATATATATTAGATATAAAAATTGTCTTTAATGGATAGTTTTAGTTTACCCGGCCATAGCCAGACTAATAACCTATATGTGGTTGGGAGATTTTATTATTAAAGGCCAGTTATTACATGGATTGGGATACTATGCATCCTGATAAAATTCCTTTGTCTTTTGGAATTAAAATACCCCGACTCTAGACTCCATCTGGGACTTGGAAACAAAACAAGACACTCTTGCTGTTTTTTCATGTTGGTTTTTGGCACTTTACTAATGTGCCAAAAACACTAATGTGCATGTTTTTGATTCTTCTCCTCAGACGTCCAGCAGCTGTCGGTGGTTAAAGCAGAGGTTCCCCCTGAGCAGCAGGGTTGGAGCTCCAGTCTGGGCTCTGGTCCCCATGGTGACAAGTCGAGCTGGGGGTACAGTGAGGTGGATAGAGGTGGAGGATCTGAGGGAGCGGGAGGGGACGGCGATGTGAAGGAGTTCAGTTAGGTATGGAGGAGCAAGGTTATGGACGGCTTTGAAAGTATGCAGAAAGATTTTAAATTATATTCTGAATTGAACTGGAAGCCAATGGAGCTGCTGGAGGACAGGGGTTATATGATGAAAAGGGGTTCTGGTGACGACACGAGCTGCTGAGTTCTGAAGAAGTTGAAGTTTATGGAAAGAGGCCAAATAGTTACAGTAGTCAAGGCGGGAGGTGACGAGGCTGTGGATAAGGATGGAGGCAGTGTGAGTGGTAAGGGAGGGACGGAGGCGGTTAATGTGCGTAGGTGGAAGTAGGCAGACCGGCAGATATTATTTATGTGTGACTGAAAGGATAAGGAGGAGTCGAGGATGACGGCCAGACTCTTGTCCTGAGGGGAAGGGGAGACCAAGGAGTTGTCAAGTGGTAGAGTGAAACTGTTGATGAAAAAATGCCAGTACTTTATCAAAAAATGTTATCACTCTTTGTCATTTTCTCTGGCATTGTTGATTTGACTAGTGAGTAGGTTTAGGTCTGTGTGAATATGGGCCCCACATTTTGAGGGAAGGTTTAGGAAGGTTCCAACAGCTATCTTTTATGTGAGCTGATTGCTCACACGTTGACTATTCACATTGGTGTTTTAAAAAAGGCAGTGATTTTAGCTTTGATTTACTCATCAGCTCTTTTTTTAAGTGATTTTAGACGTGGAACGAGCCATCTTTTATTTCCCGTGGAGGTCCAAGTGAGAACGAGTGCAAAGAAGAGTGATGAAGAAGCCAAAAGAGAAAAGAGGGAAAGGAGTGTTATTGTTTTTAGGAAGCAGATTTACAGCTATACACTTTGCAAATCAGTGGCTCACCCTGGCCGCCATCAAAGATGCCATTTGGACCTCAAGAAATTGCTGGTAAGAAAGAACATGCAGATCCCCCCCTGTTTTGATCAATTGAGGTATTTCAGTGAAGTCTTTGGTCTTGGACAGTTACCTTCCAATCTAAAACTGTATATCCTATTGTCTCTGGAACAACAGTTGGCAGTTGGAGGAGTAATGGCTCTTTACAGTGAATATGCAAAAGAAGATGTTCACAAGTTCAGCCCAGGTAAATGCTCAGCCATATTCACACAGACCTAAACCTACTTACTTAATGCTGGTTACAATATTCTAAAATCACTGCCAGAGAAAAATGACAAAGAGTGATGTCATTTTTTAATAGTAATATTGGCAGTTTGTAATAAAGTGTTGGCTTTTTCCTTGCAAAGGTTTTTTTCCCAATAACATTTACAAGCATACCGTTAGTTACGGTGCCTGTGATTGTCACAATGTGGAGATCTGATACTTGCAGGTAGTGTGGCCAAGTGGTCTAAGGTGCTGGATTAAGGCTCCAGTCTCTCTGGAGGCGTGGGTTCAAATCCCACCACTGCCTTTTGCAAATATTACATAGCTGGAAGCCAACCAATTTGATGTCTTACAGCTGTGTCGTTTAGGCTGAACTTGAAGTAACTAGAATCATCCATCAATCACCTTGCTGAGATTGTTCCTTGTTAACCTGAGGTTCAACGATTGGTGAATCCTTCCTTTCCAGCACTTGGAGTAGAAAATCAGCAAATAATTGCGATAGTTAATCGTGATCTCTAATTGTCGTTATCATTTTGGCCATAACCGTGCAGCTCAGAGATTTTATCAAACCAGGTTAGGCAAGTAACCTTTCTGCTGACTTCTTGTAAAAAAAGCAACTAACACAACTCAAAGAAAGCTACTGCGATGGCTGGGAATCAAACCCAGGTCAACTGCTTGGAAGGCAGCTTTGCTCACCACTATACCACCATCACTGGACAGCAGTTTTTCACTTCAAATCTTGTAATACATCTGGGTATTGAGACTGGAAATGCACTCTATCACTGAAAGTCCCTCCAGGGGGTCCTGTGTTATCACAACATCCGAATGGGAAGTTCGTATGACAATGCTGGCTCCCTCGATAGCTCAGTGGTAGAGCGGAGGACTGTAGAGGCATAAAGCTGAAATCCTTAGGTCGCTGGTTCAACTCTGGCTCGAAGGATAAGTTTTCTTCAAGAGTTTCCTTCAGGGATCAATCAAGAATTCTGATTCTGATGTAGATATGGAAACCTACTTATTGACCCAAAAGCATGATACTTCTGCCGAGATAACATGAAACAAAAAAGAGGTGGGGTAGATATGAGCGCAGAAATCCTTTTACGACAGGCTTTACGTGAGATTCATGAAACGTTCGTATCACACCAATCAGAGAGTAAGAATGATCGTACATTGATAAATGCAGCGGCTGGAAAGCGACTTGATTTTGCCACTAAGAAGTGATAGTAGTATTGTGATGAATTTGCCTCGCGCGTGACAATCTTTTCCATCATATTCAATAACTAACCAGATTATTCAATCCATTCCTCTACTTAAATGCAAAGTAGTCTCATCAAGGACCTAAAGCACCCGAAGTAAGAATCATAAACCTAGACCAATGAACAAGGAGAGTCATGTCCTGCTCATTGTTCCTCATCTTCTTTCCCAGTTTTTTTCTATTGCGTGCAGTTGAAGCAGGATATGAAAACATGCTGTACTACAATTGTGCTGGCTCCTAATCTGGGTTAATTTAACAATAAACTGGATTTAAAGTACAGATTTGGGTTGGAACAGCACCTTGCTTCAGGGCTCGTCCGGGAGTTGAACCCGGGACCTCTCGCACCCGAAGCGAGAATCATACCCCTAGACCAACGAGCCACGTAAACATTATTAGCAATTTCCCATCAAGTAAATGTGACCAGTCAGTGACTCGAAAGCCACTGTTAAGAAGTTTGTTTGGCATGTGGTGTTTTTATGGCTCCACTGCCAGATTGAGCTTTCTGATTATATTGGACTAAAGACTACTTTTGAAGCAAAACATTTACCAACATTGGAACTTGAATTTTTTGGTCAAAAGTGACAGCAGATAAGCCTAGTTTCCACCATCTATTGGACGACAGACTACTTTTGTCAAAATTAGAAATTGAATATTGGTAAAAAAGAAATGCAGTTTGAAAGAGGAAATGCAGCTTGGATTTGTCACTGACTTGAAAGACTATGGTCAGGTAGATTGGCATGGGGTCTTTTCATGGCTCCCACTGCCCGATTCAGCTTTCGATCTCATTTGACAACAGGAAGAATTTGATACAAAATTTTTACCAAAACAAAGACTTGATTTTTGTCAGTAAAAATGATAGTATAATATAACAGCTCTCCACATGACACACACAGGGACCGTGACTAACATTACGTTTGTTAATATCACCAGACATAAGGCCACGTGGGTTATCTTTGGGCTGCTCTATGGTCTTCTGCAGAAGGATAAATCCCAGAGTTGGCTCACTCCAGGTTATTTAAGCACACAAACATCCCTGGGTGGACTTGAACCACCATCCTTTCAGTTAACAGCCGACTGCGCTGACCTATTGCGCCACAGAGACTGCGCCTGTCTGATGTTTTATGAGCGGGAGCTCGATCTTTAAGCCACAAGCATTTGCTTTATGGCCTTTTGAGGTTGAGCTGCACATGTCTGCTTATCAGGCTATTTCCTGTTACTCAGAAATTGGGGAAGCTGACTATGTGGAAATGGAGAAGCTGAACGTGCATTGTATTGTTCTTACATGTCAATTGGATTCTGACTTTCAATTCAAATATTTGGCATCCAAGTTTCAGAACTGATGATGTATCAGTCATTTGCTGGTGGTTTCTTGGTCACAGCAACAAGCTTGATCATTGACATACAGTTGCACGCCACGTATCACAAAACTGTTGGGTGGGGCCTTATATTTGCTTGTTTTACATCAAGTGACCTGCATACCAATGACTGCAAAGATTAATATGTACATGGCTTGCAGAACTGTACCTTCTAATAGA
>NW_022604266.1:0-56919 GCF_008692095.1 Etheostoma spectabile
AAATGTTTCATTACCATGTAATATACATGTTTTATGTTTTAAGATATATGCTGCAGTAGGGTTTGAAAGATGATTTTAATCAGTGATTCAGTGGTGGGGGCTCCATATCATGCTGTGTAAATTACCACTGTCTGTCTCAAGAAAGGTAGATCAAACAAGCCTTTCTGTTCACTCACCTACCCCCCTCTCTCCCACGGTCTCTGCCATATGGTTTAGAACAAAAGACAATTAACATTTAGAAGGACACCATTTGCTCCACAAGAAGAAGAAACCTCCTGTCTTCCACCCCTGGTGTCCTAGACTGAGATAAGACACTGGAATGCTGATTCACTGTATTATGTTAGACTTTCTCACTAACATGATAATTCACGTTTGATCTATGTGTGTGAAAACTACCCCAAAGGAGGGGGTTAGAGCATGTCCTTCCCGATTGGACAGCAAGAAAAACCAACAACACAACCTACCTGTGACCATGGCAACAAAAAGCCAATAAGAAGAGACTTTACTCACAAGGGGAAGAGAACCGCCCCTGGAGTAGAAGGAATATAGGAGGGGGGGAGACGAGATTTCGGGGCGAAACAGATGTGAAACTCTCGGGTGAAAACAACTGTCTCTAGCCCGCTGCAGCGTATTTCTGTGTGCTTTGACTTATCATTTTTATTTATAAATCTTTGTGTTACCTTCCATTGGACCCAAGCCTTCCTTCTTCAAGATTTTAACGAACACAAAGTTAATTATTTTTAATAATTGTCTTAGGGAAATAGAGAAAGGGATGCATTTTTTGCACTAATTGTATGTTTTTTTATAACGTTACGTAATTAATTACTAAAAGAAGTTACGTTAGTAAACCTTTATTGTTGTTTGTGTCTAATCAGCTGCCATCTACTGAAGCTGCATTACACGATAAACACGGTAACGTTACTTCCAGTATTCTGCGATTTAAACATTTAGCTAAGTTAGAGCGCATAGACGTGCTAGCTGACTGTTAAACCGGATAGTAGCTAGCTGTCATGAAGTAGCTAACGTTAGTAGGCTACTATAGGTTAAGAGCTTTGCCAACACATGCACATAAAATACATGAAAACGTGTGTAATCTGCAATCTGCAAAATTCCTCATAGAGTTATTGGGAAATCTTCGTGAAATTACTCAACACCAACCAAAACAACACCTCTTTGGGGCCATGCTGCATCGCCATACTTTAACGTAGAAACATAATTACAATTTAAACTAAAGACAAGACTTTGGTGTTTACTGGGCTGAATGGGCGTTCAGATATCAAGAACGGTTTCTACTAACTTCTATTAACTGGCACATGGCTGGTTCCTTTTAGATATTGTTCTGGAACAAAGTGAGGGAATTACGTTTGAAAATATTGCATAAAACGTACCCTACAAACTGGTTTATCTCAAATTCCTGCCAGTTGACAATCACTTTTTTTTTGTAAGATCGAGCAAGAATGGTTAACTCATCTCTTTTATGACTGTTCATTTTATATTTTATTATACATTATATATTTATTATTTACATTCTGGAAAAGTTTTGAAAATTGTATGGTTTCTAAAACGACACATAGAATCACACTTGAAGGGAAACATACATATTTTGAGTGTAAGATAGAAATATTTGCCATATTGTTAATCTTTTTATTTTATTAGGGAAGTTTCATATACATTAATCTAAACTTTCCAATTCAAGACCTTGCTTTAAATTATTCCAAATTGAATTTGACATATTTTTGAGTCTCTTAAATTATACAAATAAAAATCTATCAATATATCTGATATAATTAAGAATACCTGTTGTCACAATATATATACGTGGTTGCTAATCTGTCATATTTATTTCCTTTATTATTACTCTGCTGTCTACCTCATGGTTTTGTTTACATTGTTGTTTTTTACCGTTGATACCTGATCTTATGTTATATAAGTTGCAATTTACTTACTATATCTTCATGTTTTGAATTGCAATGTCTGAATGGTTGTAATTGTATTTGTTGATAAATATAAAGTTGAGTGTTTGTATTTTCTCTAAGAAAAAGGTTTGGAGTTAATTTGAAACACAGTATGATGCTAGGTTTGGGACAACACCCCTTCTTCAACCAAAACAATACCATGTGAAACTCATTATCAAGAAAACCTTTATTTAAAAAAAGTGAAAAATGAAATAGAAAAGGAAAAATAATGTAGCTGTCCACCAGGTCTCACTCCTCTCCCGGCTCTGCCTCCATTGCTGCATCTGCAAAAAAAAAAAATCATATAAAAGTATTCTTTGTGTATCAAATAATCTTCTAATAACCCTATTAACAAAACATATTTCTCACCCTACATGTACTAAATTGTCGGTGAGATTCCGATCCTGTATAGTGGTGTTAATAATGTCAGTTCCTGGACGGTAAATGTCTGTATTGCTGCTAGTCACAATTGTTAAGTTGATTTTGAGAAACATATCATAATAGCCTATCCTTTTAAAAGAGTACAACCATGTAACATGAGCTATAACTTGAGAATATGCAGCAAAATGCATGTTTATTTATGATTACAGACACCAATGCACATGTACTGTACGCTGACTCTTACTACAGCGTAGTATGTCACTAGTGATATTGATTGTCTATTCATGTTTTTCTGTTAATACTTTATAACTTTTACATATCCATTGACTTCCTTGTTATAATACCAAATAAACCTCTACTTTATTTGTAATCTGTAATATTGGATTTTATTGTATGTGGAACAATATTTTGTCTTGCACATCTCATACTTTCCTTGGCCAGGTTGCCATTGCAGATGAGAATCAGTTCTCAGTGGTCTACCTGGTTAAAAAAAAGTATTTAATACTTATTATTATTTTGATGTGCGTGATTTAGTTTTGAGCAACTGTAACAAGGGAGGTTTTCCAAGTGTGGGATTAATAGTCTATTTTATCTTAATTTTTTTTTATTGGTCTGGCCACCCACTTACATTACTCTAGTTTTTTTTTTTGAACAGATAGTACTGTACACTCATACTATCACAGTCGTAGCTGTGACAATATGCAGCGCAACTAAAAACTTACCATCTCTATCTACCTTGTTTCTGCTCTTTCTTTTTCTTTTTGGAGGCTCTCCAGCTCCTCTCCCAGCCTTTTATGATGGCTCTCTGCCGCCTTCCTTTGCCGTGTTCCCGGCACACCACTGTCATCACCCCAGTTGTGGCCTCCATCAACTGGGGAACAGGGTGTACCGGGGAACAGCTGGGTCGTTGCAAGCATACTGCAATTCAAAAAAAAGATTGTCATCCAACTGCATGGTCTAGCACTTTATACAATTAAGATTGACACATGGAACAATTTCTTGAATTAATTATATTCTCATTGTTGGATGTGTTTATATTTTTTTGTTTTATGGTTTAATCAGATTTATTATCTTTATAATATTTCATTATCAAAGTACTGATGCTATTTTTTTAATTGTAAATTAACTTTTAGAGACCTGGTAAGATACATCTATACATAGCCATATTCTATATGCTCTTGATACTATTTAGCCTGCACATACTTATTCTTACTATTCTTATATATGTTTATATATATATATATTATAATATATATATATATATATTATTCTTATTATTACCAGTATATATCACTGCTACTACATTGCACATATCTTACTATCTATCTATCTATCTATCTTACTATTGTTTAAACATGCAAAAACACATTTATATAGTGTGATAATTTGTATTGTTATTTCAAATCTTATGATAACTATGATGATGAGTTATGATAATTAAGAGGCGTGGTTTACGTCAGGCTGCTGTGTACCTGTGTTATTACATTATCTGTGTTACATGACAGCGATATAAGTAAAAGATGGGATTCAATTAACTTTTATTTTTCTTATTTTCCTAAAAGTACTAAATGAATTGACTGAAAGAGACTATTATGTCAATTGCAATTATTTGAACCTTTTCACTGTACTGCAAATTTTGGAATTGTGTCACGCAGGACGTGTACAAGCTCTTCACATGGGAGCCGAAATAAACGGTCACGCCACGCAGCTGACTGCTCATGACATGCAGACATTAAGAATCAAAGCACACTAAAACCATTCAACCTACCGCACACAGCTGCAGGGCCTGCCGCGCCCTCTCAACGTCAGGGTCCTGGACGGACGGCAGTTTCATTGGAGATGCCATCTGAACAAATGGAGCAAAAAAGAAAAATCATCCCTTTCAGCATGCAACATTTACATTAATATTTAGCCAAATCAAGGCACATCACAATAGAACCAGAACAGAATCCAAGTTAGTCACTAAATATCCTACTTTCAAAGCAATTATGCTAACCTGCCATGTGCTTTTGGATTAGCTAGCTAATAACTAACCGTGATGTATAAAAACATCTATATAGGCCTATAGGCTATCTATAATGGTCTGTCTGAAAGTCTGCAACTACACCAGCAAATGCTAAGCCACATGTTTAACACCACAAAGAAAAAAAAAAAACATTTGTGAAAAATGTAATACCTAGACAACCTTACTTCTGTTCGCTGCACGCACCAGTCCAAATGAAAGATGGAGTATTCAATCTTTCTCCACAAAAGGGATTTTGGGGGCGCTCCTCCCAATCACAGTAAAGAATTAACTTCTCTTTTTCTCTTCTTTTAAGGTGCCAGGTGATGACAGTATCAGCAGAAAAATGCACAGAATAATATTAATAATAATTTAAATTCAAAGAAGATGAAATATTATATTATGGCCATTAATAAAAAATTAATTCATAATTAAGTAATCTTCTGTGTTTTTCTGTCAGGCGAAATAATGCTCTCACCCCCTCCGTGATTGGTTGAATTGAATATTCAAGGCGTGTAGCATGAATGCCCGTGGATGCGGTTAAACCGTGCTTTATGCTTGACCCTCATGTTGTCCTTTGGTCAAATTGACCCGTTTCCAGTTAATTGTTGTTGTTTTTTTGTCACACAAAATGGGCCGTCGAAAAGTAACCATGGCTGATGGGAAGACAACACAAGGGTTAAACTGAGTGCTTTATCATGCTGAGAGAGAGAGAGAGAGAGAGAGAGAGAGAGAGGAGAGAGAGACTTCTTGCCAGCACTAACAGTAAGTTTGTTTGCCAGCTGATTGACGTTGTTAGCATGCTAACGTATTTTCTTTGCAACACAACATGAATGTATGTAGCTAACGTAGATTTATAATTTGCTCAGCAAATAACAAAGTCAACTGAGCTTTGACTGACACGGAGTGCGTTGCCTCTTGTTGTTATGTAGTTAACGTCAAGTTAGTTAGCTAAGGCTACTACCGTTTCTTGGCTAGCTAACATTACCCAGAGTTTAGCAGCGGGGCTAATAGAGCTGACGTGGCTAACTTAAGTAGGTAGCTATCTAATCTAAGTCTGTTGTAACCAAAGATGGGAAGTAACGAAGTACAAATACTTCGTTACTGTACTCAAGTAGATTTTTCTGATATTTTTACTTTACTATTTATTTTTGTGGCAACTTTTTACTTCTACTCCTTACATTTTAACACATATCTGCTCTTTCTACTCCTTACATTTTAACACATATTTGCTCTTTCTACTACTTACATTTTACAAAATTGGCTCGTTACTTTAGTTTTTTACAAGAGGTTTTCATGTCGGAGAATAGTGCAGACACGCGCCTCACACCGCGAGTGGGTGCACGGAGAAAAAAATGGGAAAAAAGGAAAAAGAGCTGTTCGTAGGATAATCAGCTGAGATTGTGTGTGTGCCTCTTTGAGAACTGTAAGTCGTATAACTCATGTTGTCAGTTCACTTAAGCCTGTTAATCTACAGTTCTTGCACATTTAAAGTAAGTTAGCTAGTGGTTTTGGTGTGTTCTTCACCTGTTAGCTAGGTTGCACGTTGATCTTAATGAAGCATCAACAGTTTAACCAGCTTTATTTGCATGAGTGTTTTTTTTACATAACTTCAGATACTGTAGTTCAGTTGACAAGTGGATGGAAACTTAGCTAGAGAGAAGTTGTCTCCGTCTGTTTTAACAGACACACCTGGGGCCAAGTTGGAAACCAGAATAATTTTTAATCAAGTTCTAATCTAGTCCTCAACTTCCACATCATTTTACTGGAGTTATCGCTATTATTGTTTACGTCGTCAATACCATATTCAATCTAAATGAATGGGAATACATCTACTGTACGTTGCATTTGCAGCACGACTAAGACAACTCAACAGATTCGGCATTCTGCATTAATTCACAGCAAATCATTCCGGTTTGATGGCGCTAACGTTAGCACATAGTAGTATGGATGGCGACATGATTGAAAATGAAGATAACAGAGATCCGGCAGACAAGCAGCAAGACATTCCCATCATCCTCGGCCTTATCTGAGAGAGATGTTTGAGACATTAGGCATCAAGAAGGACTCCTAGTCACCATGCTGGGGAACTTCTTCATAATGTCTGTTTAGTCATTCAAATTTTAGTCCTTTTTTTTCTTTCCAGAAGCCATATTTGAGCACACACACATACATGTAGATTCATAAATGTTAAGGGGAAGATTAAAAATATAAACTGGATACGTGAATTCTCACAGAATCACAACTGAATTCATATCTTGCTAATAAGTCAGAATCTTATTAACCTGGAGTCCCAGTTTCTGTCATAATAATCATATATGTTATGTTTTAGGCCTGTTGGCAGACATCCATTTAAAATGTAGCCATTGTCATATAAAGACATGTCCTCCATGTCCACTGGAGTTCCTCAGCCTCTCTCTAGTAACATTAGTGTGCTTCGGGTAGCTTTATGTAAAAAATGGTTGTCATTCTCAAGGCTACTTTTACTTTTATACTTTAAGTAAATTTCCAAGCCTGTGTTACTCTTACTTGAGTAAAGAAGTTTAATCAGTACTTCCACTTTTACCAGAGTATTTTTTAACACAAGTATCTGTACTTCTACTTAAGTACGGAAAGTGAGTACTTTTGCCATCTCTGCTGAAGGGCCTGTAATCCGTCCTGCCTGCACAATCCGTTCTGCGCATGTGCAAGATGTTCGCGCATGCACAAATGATTTAATGATGAACTCGGATTTACGACACTGCACGATCTGTTCCCATAGACAGTTAAAGAAAGTCTGTTCTCCTCCACCGAAAGCTAACGTTAGTTTAGCTAACAGCTAATTCGGCTAACCACTAGCGTTAGCTAAAACAGCATGTAAAAGACCCTCAAAACTTAAATTAACTGTTTAAATATATAAAGTTCTACTTTACTTGTGCTCATTTAAAATACAATCACGCAAAACTTGTCATTATTATTACTGTAAAGTCTTATTTAGCTGTAGCTGCTTTTCCCACTGTTTAGTTTGAGTAACGTTATTTTAATCACGCTGTCAGCCTGTTAGCCGAAATAGCTGTTAGCTAAACTAGTGTCAGCTTCCCGGTGGAGGCTAACCGTTCTCTTAGCTAATACAGTACACGATCTGTCATAGTTGTAGCGGTTAGCCGTTAGCCTCCTGGATGTATTAACAGGACGGTTAGCCTCCATCGCCGTTAGCTTCCCGGCTAACCGCTAGCTTTGCTTCAGTCGACAACAACGTTACTCAAACTAAACAGTGGGAAAAGCAGCTACAGCTAAATTAAGACTTTACAGTAATAATGAAGACAAGTATTGGGTAATTGTGTTTTAATTGAGCACAAGTAAAGTAGAACTGACATAACCACCATTATATATAATGTAAAACGCTGTTACGTTATATAGTGTGTGTATATATATATATAATATATAACAGTTAATTCGGCTAATATATATATAATACACTCACCGGCCACTTTATTAGGTACACCTGTCCAACTGCTCGTTAACACTTAATTTCTAAGCAGCCAATCACATGGCGGCAACTCAGTGCATTTAGGCATGTAGACATGGTCAAGAGAATCTCCTGCAGTTCAAACCGAGCATCAGTATGGGGAAGAAAGGTGATTTGAGTGACTTTGAACGTGGCATGATTGTTGGTGCCAGAAGGGCTGGTCTGAGTATTTCAGAAACTGCTAATCTACTGGGATTTTCACGCACAACCATCTCTAGGGTTTACAGAGAATGGTCCGAAAAAGAAAAAAAAAATCCAGTGAGCGGCAGTTCTGTGGGCGGAAATGCCTTGTTGATGCCAGAGGTCAGAGGAGAATGGCCAGACTGGTTCGAGCTGATAGAAGGGCAACAGTGACTCAAATAACCACCCGTTACAACCAAGGTGGGCAGAAGAGCATCTCTGAACGCACAGTACGTCGAACTTTGAGGCAGATGGGCTACAGCAGCAGAAGACCACATCGGGTGCCACTCCTTTCAGCTAGGAACAGGAAACTGAGACTACAATTTGCACAAGCTCATCGAAATTGGACAATAGAAGATTGGAAAAACGTTGCCTGGTCTGATGAGTCTCGATTTCTGCTGCGACAGTCGGATGGTAGGGTCAGAATTTGGCGTCTACAACATGAAAGCATGGATCCATCCTGCCTTGTATCAACGGTTCAGGCTGGTGGTGGTGGTGTCATGGTGTGGGGAATATTTTCTTGGCACTCTTTGGGCCCCTTGGTACCAATTGAGCATCGTTGCAATGCCACAGCCTACCTGAGTATTGTTGCTGACCATGTCCATCCCTTTATGACCATAATGTACCCAACTTCTGATGGCTACTTTCAGCAGGATAATGCGCCATGTTATAAAGCTGGAATCATCACAGACTGGTTTCTTGAACATGACAATGAGTTGGCTGTACTCAAATGGCCTCCACAGTCACCAGATCTCAATCCAATAGAGCATCTTTGGGATGTGGTGGAACGGGAGATTCGCATCATGGATGTGCAGCCGACAAATCTGCGGCAACTGTGTGATGCCATCATGTCAATATGGACCAAACTCCCTGAGGAATGCTTCCAGCACCTTGTTGAATCTATGCCACCAAGAATTGAGGCAGTTCTGAAGGCAAAAGGGGGTCCAACCCGTTACTAGCATGGGGTACCTAATAAAGTGGCCGCTGAGTGTATATGTGTATGAGATCCTGACAGTATGATAACCTTAAGCAAAAATATTACGGTTTCACGGTTTTGCAATCACAGCTTTCAAATGTATTATTTCAAAATGTCTGGGTAAAAAGCTGATACCTTAGGAACACTATAGAAAACTTTAGAGGATTTGAAACCGTGACTTTTTCAAACCACAATATACCTTGAAACCGCTAAACGACCAATGCCTATATGGTAACAATTCACAAACTCAGTCCAGAACATGGGACGGACCACAGAGGACAATCTTCACCTGTTTAAGTACGCACTGGTCAAAGAGAGACTGAAAAAGTGATTATCTTTCTTTAACAAATAACCACTAACTTAAATTTCGATGATACAGAAAGGTTTGTTAACCATGCAGTCATTCCAAAGCGGATTACATTCTCTAAAACAGCCTGATAAAAAATAAAAAAAACAAGACTGCAGCGGCCACTGTTCAGAGTCTATCCTCTGGGGCTTCTCATCTGCTGCATTAAACCTGAATCATGACAGAATCTGTTCCTGCAGGTCTTGCAAACGTACAGCTTCTCAACTGTCTGGGCTCTTCTCACGTGGACCAACAAGCCACTACTTTGTATAAATGTCGGTTCTCAAGTGGATTTTCAAGTTATCTTTACGTCCAAAGTCTTTTCTACATGTTTTACAAAAATAAGGCTTCTCACTTGTGTGGATTCTAATGTAGATGTTAAAAACATCCTTATGTCTGAAATCTTTTCCATATGTTTTGCAATAACAAGGCTTTTCACCTATGTGGATTTTCATGTGTCTCCGAAATTCTGAATTACACTTTTCCACATGTCACACATGAAAGACTTATTACATTTACCTGTTTCTGACATGTTAGTGTTGTCTACGTTGTTGCTGTGACTTCTGCTCTTGCGTCGTCTCTTCTTTGGTTCTGGCTCTGCATTTCTAGTTGATCCTGAGTCTCCATGCTGGCCTCCTTTCTGGTCTTGGCTCTCAGCTCCATGAGAGTTGTGAGAGAGGAGCTGGTGGTCACGGTTTGCTTCTGATTCCACAGAGGTTATAACTGGCATGTTGAGCTGCTGGTCAGAGAGAACCTCCTCCTCCTTACAGACATGTTGCTGTGGGAGCTCTGGAGGGACAGACAACAAAGAAATAGGACACCACTGTTACTGGAGAAAAGACCAGAACACTTGCTCTCTTTTTCCTGAGACCATAGACTGTAAAATTTAATGGACAGAGCTTCTGGGTCAGAAAAGTGGAGTGGAGCCAATGCTGAAGCTCAGTAAAGCTGCCTTCTATCTAATTTTCAGCAGGGGGCGACTCCACTGGGTGCAAAAATAAGTCTGATCTATAATGGAGTTTTTCCATTACATGGTACCTGCTCGACTCTGCAGATTAGTACCACCTCATGCGTGATGCAAGCGTGGTTGGTCGTCATAGCAGGAAAATTGTGACATCGATTCACCCGGTTCGCGCGATTTCATTTTCAAATAACTTAGATTTTTTTTTATTAAAAGAAAAAAATTATTTATTTTTCTTATTTAATTTTACGAGCCGACTGCATCACAAACGCTACTTTTTTCACTGAGTTTTAAACATAGACTGTATAAAACTGGTTTTAAAGCGCTCCAAGTGCTGCAATGCTCTTTTTACCTGTTTGAGTATTAGAGTGAACCTCTGACATGTTAGTGTTGTCTACGTTGTTGCTGTGACTTCTGCTCTTGCGTCGTCTCTTCTTTGGTTCTGGCTCTGCATTTCTAGCTGATCCTGAGTCTCCATGCTGGCCTCCTTTCTGATCTTGGCTCTCAGCTCCATGAGAGTTGTGAGAGAGGAGCTGGTGGTCACGGTTTGCTTCTGATTCCACAGAGGTTATAACTGGCATGTTGAGCTGCTGGTCCGAGAGAACCTCCTCCTCCTTACAGACATGTTGCTGTGGGAGCTCTGGAGGGACAGACAACAAAAGAAATAGGATACCAATGTTATTGGAGAAAGGACCAGAACACTAGGGCTGTAATCTCCCAGTCCACTAGTCAATAGATAGATAGATAGATAGATAGATATTTATAGATCCCCCAAAAAATGGGAAATTACGGTGTTACAGCAGGACATGTACATAAGTCACACAACACAGAATATAAATAAAAATATAAATGAGATAATAGTAAAAAATATACATACAATATACATGAAATAATAATAATAAAATATAAGAACAAATGTTTAAATACATACGGGATGGGAAAACAAAAATGTGCAACTGCTTAAGTAATATGCTAAATGTATGCTAAAATGTAAATGAACCAATTGTGCAGGTTGCCCTTAGTGCAGTATTGTGGTGTCTAAAAGTCTCATCTAGCACCCAGTGATGACATGTTAAAGAGTTTTATTGCTTGTGGTAGGAAGGATATTGTTAATATACAGCGCCAGCACGCCGCACCATCACGCAAAACGTAAGGGACTCAAAGAGAAAGTTTCAGAGTTAATACAACACAGCGAGGCACTGAGCTTGACCACAGATATGTTTAAATATACAGTGTATATTAAAGTAGACGTGCCTTTTGTGTTTAAGAGTAAAAGCTTTAAATTCTTCCTAGATTCTCCGACCATGTGTCTGTTTGTTATACAGTGAACCCTCGCGATGTTGCAGTTCACCTTCCACCGTCTCGCTGCTTCACGGATTTGCAGCGGCTCAGTCAGAAGAGCTGTGAAATACACCGGAGTCACTATTTTTCCTACTGTACTTTGTATTGTTTTTCATAATCATTTTTCATTTTCTCCCGTTCTAATCCAGTGACTCTGGTCGCGGGGGGGGGGGGTGCTGATCTTCGCAATTTGAAGCCTTCAGTTCGTATTGATGATTAAAATTATTATTTTACAGTACAGTAGTTATTTGTAAAAAAAAAACGGGAAAAACCAAAAAAGGAAGGAAAAACCAAATGAGGGGAAACAACTGGTAACTTACTAGAAACTAAATCCATGGTGCTAAACTGCTTGAATATCTCCGACCGGTAAAAACAGACTGACAACCCGTTGAAAGAGCAGAATATACAGTATCAAATAACTTATACATGTAAACAACACTAACCTCTGTTTCCATTCAAAACACCATTATAATCGCCTAGTTTGAAACATGCCTAATTTTATAATAGGCTATGTCTCTACTTAGCAATAAAAGGCTAATCAGTGTCATATGTAGCTTGGTAGATCATTGATAGATACATGTCAACATTAGCTATGTCAGATTTAGTAGAAGTAGATCTTAACATTGAAACACAGGGCTGTGACACCGGGGGGGGTGGAGACGCAACAGACCACCCTCTTTGGATTTGACCCGGTGGACTTGTATCAAAATTAAAGTAAACCATGTTTAGCCATTTTGATTTAAAGGTTTTGACTAAAACATCTTAGTGTGTTATATTAGGTTACAATTAAATATAATAGCTAAATAACAAATGTATCCTTCATAAAGAAAGATGAGATCTGAGGAGGATGGGGGTGAAGAGAGCATGAGTGTTGCTGAGCGCAGTGTGGAAATGAGAGAAGGAACTGGAAAGTAGGCCCAGCAATGCAGACCAGTTTTTGCCAGAGGATCCAGGACTACGGCCAGATAAATTAACGATGATCAGAGACGCCATAGCACACAGGTTGGCAAGTAAAGGTACAGAGAAAACTAATGTGGTAGGCCTAGTAACCACAGTAAAGAAGTCTAATGTTGAGAAAGGAGGCTTAAAATGTGTGTAGACAATCAGCCTACTCCTACTACCTAGCATTAGTTAATAGTTATTACCTATAAACATCTAGGCCTATAGATATGTGTACAGAGCCCGGTTATTTATATTGGGGGGAGTTGAGGAACACGGGAGCCCATCAGGACTAGGGCCCAGGATCTTGTGCTACGCCCCTGGATGTGACTGCTTCTTCTATAAAATATAAAATACATATAGCTTGCATTGTCTGGCCATAAGCAAATGGCCCATTGGCACAGTTGATAATATAATTATAAAACTATTTTCCATATAAAAACAAAAAGTGCTTGTGTAGATTTAAGCTGTGCATCCTTAAATTGTTCCTGTCCAACATCTCAGTTAGTGTCTGTAGTGGTCCTAGTTAGTCTGGAGCCCTGAACTGGCTTCGGCTGACCTGTCTGCACATTAGCATCATGGAGGCTAATTAACTTTGTTTATAACATGGTTTGATGAACCAGAATGACAGGGGTCCTGGAAGTTGGCCCATCCCGGTCTGATGTCAGTGTAACCAGAGGGTGACCGGAGAGAAGAAGTAAAGGTACCAACCTGCTCTGTGCAGCCGGAGCTGAGGGCTGAAAACAGCGTCCAGTCGTTTCCGTTGGCGCTCGTGCTCCTCTTTAGAACGACACAGTTCCTCCTCGTACTCTGCTATCGTTCTTTCAACCAGCCCAAATATCTCTTCAGCAGCCGCAGTTAGTCGCTGCTCCACCAGCCCTCTCAGCATTTGGACTTTAGACATTTTCACACAATGATAGAAACTTTCCCTCCGAACAAACTCCGTCAAAAACGCTGTTTGTTTTCCTTCAAACTGTTGCTAAGCAGCTAGCATGCTAAGCTAGCGTCGTTAGCTTTGTAGCTTCCGGGAGATGAGTCCGAGGTAAAACATTCAGAAAGAAGGTGAGCAGCACAAAGTCCATCAGACAGGTTTATCCGGACACACACAGGCTCTGAAGGACCACATCTGTTGGAGCTCACACACTTTCTCAGCACAACAAACCGACTCCAATGTTTTCACTCACGTTAGTCGCCATATTGCTCAAAGAATAACATCCGGTTTTGCTGGAGCTTGGTGAATAGCCTTCAAAATAAAGGTTTGTATAAAAAGGAGGTACAAGAAGTGGTTTATTTCAATGGTAAACATTCTTCAATTCCTAAAAACGTCTTGCTCAAACAACTTTGATATAAATATATTTAAATAAATAAAATATATATAAATATATATATTAGATATAAAAAATTGTCTTTAATGGATAGTTTTAGTTTACCCGGCCATAGCCAGACTAATAACCTATATGTGGTTGGGAGATTTTTATTATTAAAGGCCAGTTATTACATGGATTGGGATACTATGCATCCTGATAAAATTCCTTTGTCTTTTGGAATTAAAATACCCCGACTCTAGACTCCATCTGGGACTTGGAAACAAAACAAGACACTCTTGCTGTTTTTTCATGTTGGTTTTTGGCACTTTACTAATGTGCCAAAAAACACTAATGTGCATGTTTTTGATTCTTCTCCTCAGACGTCCAGCAGCTGTCGGTGGTTAAAGCAGAGGTTCCCCCTGAGCAGCAGGGTTGGAGCTCCAGTCTGGGCTCTGGTCCCCATGGTGACAAGTCGAGCTGGGGTACAGTGAGGTGGATAGAGGTGGAGGATCTGAGGGAGCGGGAGGGGACGGCGATGTGAAGGAGTTCAGTTAGGTATGGAGGAGCAAGGTTATGGACGGCTTTGAAAGTATGCAGAAAGATTTTAAATTATATTCTGAATTGAACTGGAAGCCAATGGAGCTGCTGGAGGACAGGGGTTATATGATGAAAAGGGGTTCTGGTGACGACACGAGCTGCTGAGTTCTGAAGAAGTTGAAGTTTATGGAAAGAGGCCAAATAGTTACAGTAGTCAAGGCGGGAGGTGACGAGGCTGTGGATAAGGATGGAGGCAGTGTGAGTGGTAAGGGAGGGACGGAGGCGGTTAATGTTGCGTAGGTGGAAGTAGGCAGACCGGCAGATATTATTTATGTGTGACTGAAAGGATAAGGAGGAGTCGAGGATGACGGCCAGACTCTTGTCCTGAGGGGAAGGGGAGACCAAGGAGTTGTCAAGTGGTAGAGTGAAACTGTTGATGAAAAAATGCCAGTACTTTATCAAAAAATGTTATCACTCTTTGTCATTTTTCTCTGGCATTGTTGATTTGACTAGTGAGTAGGTTTAGGTCTGTGTGAATATGGGCCCCACATTTTGAGGGAAGGTTTAGGAAGGTTCCAACAGCTATCTTTTATGTGAGCTGATTGCTCACACGTTGACTATTCACATTGGTGTTTTAAAAAAGGCAGTGATTTTAGCTTTGATTTACTCATCAGCTCTTTTTTAAGTGATTTTAGACGTGGAACGAGCCATCTTTTATTTCCCGTGGAGGTCCAAGTGAGAACGAGTGCAAAGAAGAGTGATGAAGAAGCCAAAAGAGAAAAGAGGGAAAGGAGTGTTATTGTTTTTAGGAAGCAGATTTACAGCTATACACTTTGCAAATCAGTGGCTCACCCTGGCCGCCATCAAAGATGCCATTTGGACCTCAAGAAATTTGCTGGTAAGAAAGAACATGCAGATCCCCCCCCTGTTTTGATCAATTGAGGTATTTCAGTGAAGTCTTTGGTCTTGGACAGTTACCTTCCAATCTAAAACTGTATATCCTATTGTCTCTGGAACAACAGTTGGCAGTTGGAGGAGTAATGGCTCTTTACAGTGAATATGCAAAAGAAGATGTTCACAAGTTCAGCCCAGGTAAATGCTCAGCCCATATTCACACAGACCTAAACCTACTTACTTAATGCTGGTTACAATATTCTAAAATCACTGCCAGAGAAAAATGACAAAGAGTGATGTCATTTTTTAATAGTAATATTGGCAGTTTGTAATAAAGTGTTGGCTTTTTCCTTGCAAAGGTTTTTTTCCCAATAACATTTACAAGCATACCGTTAGTTACGGTGCCTGTGATTGTCACAATGTGGAGATCTGATACTTGCAGGTAGTGTGGCCAAGTGGTCTAAGGTGCTGGATTAAGGCTCCAGTCTCTCTGGAGGCGTGGGTTCAAATCCCACCACTGCCTTTTGCAAATATTACATAGCTGGAAGCCAACCAATTTGATGTCTTACAGCTGTGTCGTTTAGGCTGAACTTGAAGTAACTAGAATCATCCATCAATCACCTTGCTGAGATTGTTCCTTGTTAACCTGAGGTTCAACGATTGGTGAATCCTTCCTTTCCAGCACTTTGGAGTAGAAAATCAGCAAATAATTGCGATAGTTAATCGTGATCTCTAATTGTCATTATCATTTTGGCCATAACCGTGCAGCTCAAAGAGATTTTATCAAACCAGGTTAGGCAAGTAACCTTTCTGCTGACTTCTTGTAAAAAAAGCAACTAACACAACTCAAAGAAAGCTACTGCGATGGCTGGGAATCAAACCCAGGTCAACTGCTTGGAAGGCAGCTTTGCTCACCACTATACCACCATCACTGGACAGCAGTTTTTCACTTCAAATCTTGTAATACATCTGGGTATTGAGACTGGAAATGCACTCTATCACTGAAAGTCCCTCCAGGGGGTCCTGTGTTATCACAATCATCCGAATGGGAAGTTCGTATGACAATGCTGGCTCCCTTCGATAGCTCAGTTGGTAGAGCGGAGGACTGTAGAGGCATAAAGCTGAAATCCTTAGGTCGCTGGTTCAACTCTGGCTCGAAGGATAAGTTTTCTTCAAGAGTTTCCCTTCAGGGATCAATCAAGAATTTCTGATTCTGATGTAGATATGGAAACCTACTTATTGACCCAAAAGCATGATACTTCTTGCCGAGACATAACATGAAACAAAAAAAGAGGTGGGGTAGATATGAGCGCAGAAATCCTTTTACGACAGGCTTTACGTGAGATTCATGAAACGTTCGTATCACACCAATCAGAGCGTAAGAATGATCGTACATTGATAAATGCAGCGGCTGGAAAGCGACTTGATTTTGCCACTAAGAAGTGATAGTAGTATTATGATGAATTTGCCTCGCGCGTGACAATCTTTTCCATCATATTCAATAACTAAACCAGATTATTCAATCCATTCCTCTACTTAAATGCAAAGTAGTCTCATCAAGGACCTAAAGCACCCGAAGTAAGAATCATAAACCTAGACCAATGAACAAGGAGAGTCATGTCCTGCTCATTGTTCCTCATATCTTTTCCCAGTTTTTTTCTATTGCGTGCAGTTGAAGCAGGATATGAAAATTGCTGTACTACAATTGTGCTGGCTCCTAATCTGGGTTAATTTAACAATAAACTGTATTTTAAAGTACAGATTTGGGTTGGAACAGTACCTTGCTTCAGGGCTCGTCCGGGAGTTGAACCCGGGACCTCTCGCACCCGAAGCGAGAATCATACCCCTAGACCAACGAGCCACGTAAACATAGCTTATTAGCAATTTCCCATCAAGTAAATGTGACCAGTCAGTGACTCGAAAGCCAATTGTTAAGAAGTTTGTTTGGCATGTGGTGTTTCTATGGCTCCACTGCCAGATTGAGCTTTCTGATTATATTGGACTAAAGACTACTTTTGAAGTAAAACATTTTACCAACATTGGAACTTGAATTTTTTGGTCAAAAGTGACAGCAGATAAGCCTAGTTTCCACCATCTATTGGACGACAGACTACATTTGTCAAAATTAGAAATTGAAT
Source organism: Etheostoma spectabile (assembly GCF_008692095.1). NCBI lineage: Eukaryota > Metazoa > Chordata > Actinopteri > Perciformes > Percidae > Etheostoma > Etheostoma spectabile. The sequence continues at coordinate 17,466 of NW_022604266.1, forward strand.
ATTGGTAAAAAAGAAATGCAGTTTGAAAGAGGAAATGCAGCTTGGATTTGTCACTGATTTGAAAGACTATGGTCAGGTAGATTGGCATGGGGTCTTTTCATGGCTCCACTGCCCGATTCAGCTTTCCGATATCATTTGACAACAGGAAGAATTTGATACAAAATATTTTACCAAAACAAAGACTTGATTTTGTCAGTAAAAAGTGAAAGTATAATATAACAGCTCTCCACATGACACACACAGGGACCGTGACTAACATTACATTTGTTAATATTACCAGACATAAGGCCACGTGGGTTATCTTTGGGCTGCTCTATGGTCTTCTGCAGAAGGATAAATCCCAGAGTTGGCTCACTCCAGGTTATTTAAGCAACAAACGTCCCTGGGTGGACTTGAACCACCATCCTTTCAGTTAACAGCCGACTGCGCTGACCTATTGCGCCACAGAGACTGCGCCTGTCTGATGTTTTATGAGCAGGAGCTCGATCTTTAAGCCTCAAGCATTTGCTTTATGACTTTTTGAGGTTGAGCTGCACATGTCTGCTTATCAGGCTATTTTCCTGTTACTCAGAAATTGGGGAAGCTGACTCATGTGGAAATGGAGAAGCTGGACGTGCATTGTATTGTTCTTACATGTCAATTGGATTCTGACTTTGAATTCAAATATTTGGCATCCAAGAAAATTTCAGAACTGATGATGTATCAGTCATTTTGCTGGTGGTTTCTTGGTCACAGCAACAAGCTTGATCATTGACATACAGCTGCACGCCACGTATCACAAAACTGTTGGGTGGGGCCTTATGTATTTGCTTGTTTTACATCAAGTGACCTGCATACCAATGACTGCAAAGATTAATATGTACATGGTTTGCAGAACTGTACCTTCTAATAGACATAAGCCATTCTGCTATGGCTGTGTGTGGTAATAAAAGAAGTACTTAACATTGTAAAGGCTACCATACACAATGCATAGGAATCATATATGCTAGTAAATAATAACAATAAACCCAATAAACCCCACATCTGGGCGTTGAGACTGAAAATGAATGATAAGAGATATATTGGTGGAGACGGGTGGCTTCCAGTACCTATGAGATAATACAGTATTGTTCATGAAGGCACATTTGCAATTTGGTGAAATAGTATATAATGATTGTTTGATATGATCCCTTATTTGTAACATAACAGACACCTAATATTTTCTCAAACTGGGCTGGACAAGTAACTTAATAATACAAGTTATTCATGGAATTTTACGAACACATAATGTATTAGGGATGAGCGAGTACAGCATTATCTGTATCGGTATCTGTTAACCATATGACTTATCTGTGTCTGTATCTATTGCTACGGTAGGCAAACTGGTGTGAGTCCAATGTTGATGGTAGCGAGTCTTTTAGGTGTGCCAAGACCAGCTGCTCAAAGCACTTCATTACGATGGGTGTGAGTGCTACAGGGCGGTAGTCGTTAAGGCACTTCGGGCTGGAGTGTTGGTACAGCAGCTTGGGCAAGAGACAGGTTGAAGATGTCTGTAAAAACCCAGCAAGCTGCTCTGTACATGACCTGAGTACGCGTCCAGGGATGTTATCTGGTCCAGCAGCCTTGTGCGTGCTGATTCTGCTGAGTGCCTTACAGACGTCTGTGGAGGAGAGTGTGATGGGGGGTGGTTGGCTGAGGATTTGAGCTTGGTGGCAGTTTCTCTGTTGTCACTTTCAAAGTGAGCATAAAAGTAATTTAGCTCATTCAGGAAATTGACATCAGTGGCTGCGGGGGTTTGTAATTGTCTCAATGTTGCTGTCAAAATTTAAGTTAGAGTCCATGACTACACCAAGATTTCTGGCTTTCTCTGTTGTTCTTAACATCGTAGTTTTACTTTTAATTGTTCCTCTTTTGCTCCAAAAAACCAGCACCTCGGGTTTCCTTCATTTAATTTCAGAAAGTTCTAGCACATCCAGCTTTTTAATTTGTCTAATGCACTAAGTCACTTTTACAGTAAATGTTTGAAATTTTGTTAGACATGTTAATTTTTGACACATCGCTATTATAAACCAGATTCAGTCACAGATGCTTTGTCTTGGATTCTGAGTGACAGTGAATATGTAGTAAACCTAAATATATTTACATGTATTTCCCGTGGCTACTGGAACAGCGCCACCGATCGATTGATGTGCCAAAAATAGTGCTAGGATGTTCCTCGTTGGTATAATGGACAGTATCACATGGAAGACTGGGGTTTGATTTCCTGAAGGGGAGATTTTTCTACCAGCTTAGGCCTCCAGGAAGTCGCGTTGGACTACTCATGAGGGGAAAGCGGGCCTTGGCTCAGGCTGTGTTCAGCATGGGAGGAGAACTCCTGACCCTAAATGGGAATATTGTCAAGCGATGGAAAGAGCACAACTCCTGGACATGAACAACATGTCACAAGGCGCAGCAGGAGGTGATTCTTTTTATGCTCTTTGCAGATGATGTGGTTCTGTTGGCTTCATCATCCTAATCATCATCTTCATTCTCCTCCGCCGTCTGCAGGGGCAGCAGCATCGGCGCCAGCGAGACAAACAGACTGAACAAACTGATCAGGAAGGCTGGCTCCGTGATTGGCTGCAAACAGGACACATTTGAAGCTGTGGTGGAGACGAGGTAACTGAACAAACTGTTATCTATCATGGATAACCCCGACAACCCTCTCCACCCCACACTGGTCCAACAGAGGAGCAGCTTCTCAAAGAGGCTCCGACAGTTTAAATGCCGCACGGACCGCTTCAGGAAATCATTCATACCACAGGCAATAACACTTTTTAACATGTCATCACTGGGGGCTAGATGAGACTTTTTAGACACCACACTACTGCACTAATGCAACCTGCACAATTGGTTTATTTACATTTAGCATACATTTTAGCATATTATTTAAGCATTTGCACATTTTGGGTTTCCCATCCTGTATTTATGCAAATATTTGTTCTTGTATTTTATTCCTATTATTATTACATCATGTATATTGTATGTATGTGTATTTTTCCTAGTATCTCATTTATATTGTGTGTTTTGCGACTGATTTGCGTGTGTTGCTGTAACACGGTAATTTCCCATTTTTCTTAGGATAACTAAATATCTCTCTATCTATCTATTAGAAAGACAACGTTGTCCTCTGCTGGCCAATAAATTATGTGCAGGGTAATGCTACCAATAATTAGGGCCCGAGCGCCGACAGGCGGCGAAGGCCCTATTGGAACTGAAGGAATTATTATTAGGGCCCGAGCGCCGACAGGCGGCGAAGGCCCTATTGGAACTGAAGGAATTATTATTAGGGCCCGAGCGCCGACAGGCGGCGAAGGCCCTATTGGAACTGAAGGAATTATTATTAGGGCCCGAGCGCCGACAGGCGGCGAAGGCCCTATTGGAACTGAAGGAATTATTAGGGCCCGAGCGCCGACAGGCGGCGAAGGCCCTATTGGAACTGAAGGAATTATTAGGGCCCGAGCGCCGACAGGCGGCGAAGGCCCTATTGGAACTGAAGGAATTATTATTATTAGGGCCCGAGCGCCGACAGGCGGCGAAGGCCCTATTGGAACTGAAGGAATTATTATTAGGGCCCGAGCGCCGACAGGCGGCGAAGGCCCTATTGGAACTGAAGGAATTATTATTCTTTCTTTCTTTCTTTTTCCGTCAAATGAATTGCCTTTTTGGAGGACTTATCATATTCAAAAACTCACCAAATTTGGCGGTCGCATCAGGTCTGGTGAAAATTTACGTATTTTAATGGTTACGGGAATAGGCGCACAAAAATGGCTCGCTAGCGCCACCTACAATATTACGAAAATTCAGCCCCTGCACTACGTTTATCGTAGACTCACGAAACTTGGTACACATATGTATCATGGCAGGGCGAACATAAAACTCCATGGTAGCCCCCCCCTAAACCCAACAGGAAGTCCGCCATTTTGTTTTGAATGTGCGAAATTAGTGCGATTTTGCCCATTTCCACATGTCGTACTTTAACGAACTCCTCCTAGAGCTTTCGTCCGATCAGCTTCAAACTTGGTGTGTGTCATCTTAACATGTTAACGATGAAAAGTTATTAAAAGAAAAACTTTTCGTCATAGGGCGTGGCCGTGGCGGGGCGGCCATTTTGTGCGATTCGCCACCGAAAGAGGAAGTGGGTGTAACTTGAGCGTACGTTGTCCGATTGGTTTGAAACTTTCCAGGACTCATCAGAGTCCGCCCCTGACGACATCTACACGCCGCTATTGGCTCAAGTCATAGCGCCCCCTAGTGGCAACAGGAAGTAGGCCTAAAAGACAAGGTGCTATACTTTAACGATCCTCCTAGAGATTTCATCCGATCATCTTCAAACTTGGTGTGTATCATCCTAAAATGTTACCGATGAAAAGTTATTAAAAGAAAAACTTTTCGTCATACGGTGTGGGCGTGGCATGGCGGCCATTTGGGTGTTTAGCGATGAAGATGAAATTGGCTGTAACTACAGTGTACGTTGTCGTATCTGCATGAAATTTCCACAAACACCAAGAGTCCAGGCCTGAGGACACCTACAGGCCAATATGGACTTTTGGAGATAGCGCCACCATCTGGCAACAGGAAATATGCCTTATAACAGGAAGTGAGTGTAACTTGAGTGGACATTGTCCGATTGCCTCAAAACTTTCCAGGTTTCATCAGAGTCCGGCCCTGACGACATCTACATGCCGAACTTCGCTCAAAGTCATAGCGCCCCCTAGTGGCAACAGAAAGTAGTTCTAAAGGACAAGGTGCTATACTTTAACGAACTCCTCCTAGAGATTTCATCAGATCGACTTCAAATTCAGTCCTGAGTCATCTTAAGATGTGAAGATGAAAAGTTATTAAAAGAAAAACTTTTCGTCAAACGGTGTGGCGTGGCATGGCGGCCATTTTGAGTGTTTAGCGATCACTGTTAAAAATGGCTGTAACTACAGTGTACTTTGTCAAATCTGCTTGAAACTTTTCAGGATTCATCAGAGTCCGCCCCTGACGACATCTACACGCCGAAATTCGCTCAAAGTCATAGCGCCCCCTATTGGCAACAGGAAGTAGGCCTAAAAGACAAGGTGCTATACTTTAACGAACTCCTCCTAGAGATTTTATCCGATCAACTTCAAACTTGGTCTGTGTCATCATAAGATGTTGAAGATGAAAAGTTATTAAAAGAAAAACGTTTCGTCATACGGTGTGGGCGTGGCATGGCGGCCATCTTCAGTTTTTAGCAATGAAGAATTAAGTGGCTGTAACTACAGTGTACGTTGTCGTATCTGCTTGAAATTTCCAACAAACACCAAGAGTCCAGGCCTGAAGACACCTACAGGCCAATATGGAGTTTTGGAGATAGCGCCACCACCTGGCAACAGGAAATAAGCCTTATATGAAAAACATCATCCGATTTACATGAAACTTAGAACGTGTGGTCTACATGTGATAGTGAGGCGGCCCCTATGTTATGACCACGCCCAGTCACTCCGGCCACGCCCCCTTTCATAACATTTGAACCGTTTAACGTAGATACTTATGTGAGGTGTCATTGAACTCAGCAGTGACTTCCCTTTTTATTGGTGATGTTTGACCCGCCCCCATATGATGCGGCCACGCCCCCTTTCCCAGATAATGACTTGTATGACGTATAGGCTTGTGTGAGGTATCAATGAACTCAGCAGAGACTTCCTTTTTTATTGGTGATGTTTGACCCGCCCCCCTATGATGCGGCCACGCCCCCTTTCACAGATAATGACCTGTATGACGTATAGGCTTGTGTGAGGTATCAATGAACTCAGCAGAAAGTTCCTTTTTTATGGGTGATGTTTGACCCGCCCCCTTATGATGCGGCCACGCCCCCTTTCACAGATAATGACCTGTATGACGTATAGGCTTGTATGAGGTGTCAATGAACTCAGCAGAAAGTTCCTTTTTTATGGGTGATGTTTGACCCGCCCACTATGATGCGGCCACGCCCCCTTTCACGGATAGACCTCTGTGACGTATAGGCTTGTGTGAGGTATCAACGAACTCAGCAGGGAGTTCACTTTTCATTGGCGACGATATCCAGGGTACGAGTGACGCGCAAATGCGCGGTCGCAAGGAGAGGCGTCCGCCAGTAACCCCGACTCGCGCAGGTTAGCGAGGGCCCTCCATCGCTGCTTGCAGCTTTAATTAAATTAAATTTGTTATTTTCTTTAAATTTAGAAAATATTTTCTAATGTGCTTATTAGTACATTTGCCTCTCATAACATCAATAAAGAGTCAAATTAAAACCAGGAACTTCAGTACATTCAGTACATTCAGTACACTCTGGCCAAACTGCTGTCTGCTACACACCAGTTTTTAAAAAGTCAGGCTGTTCACTGACCAATCACTGACATCCACATGTGTAGCTCATTAGCATTCAAGGTTTCTTTTAATCAATTGATTAGAGTGGTCTTTGACTCTCAGGGTAGACTTATAAAAGCTGGTGTGTAGCAGACAGCACCACATCGTGCCAGTTAGGCCAGGATATACAAGCAAGTGGTTCATTTTAGCTTGTGTTGGTTAGCAGGTGTAGTTTGCTAGCAGCTAGGCTAGCTTTAGACACTGCCAACATCAGTGGCTATGGCTTTTGGGTGTTACCTCAGGTAATTTGCAGGGTCATGTCGCTTTACAAGCTGTTGGTTGCCGTTAGTGCATCCTATGGTTTCAATTAATGTTTTTAATGCATTAAATTTGTATTAACAGTGTGACCTTGCTCCTGTCTGTGTGGACAACTGCAAAATGTGATCATATTCCCAATGGTAAGAACTAAAACTTCTGCTTAAACACATGCCTGTTAGTTCTTGGTGCATATACTTCAATTTGAACCCTTTTGTTCATGCAGGAGTTCATATGGAGTGTCGTGATCGTTACTTCATGATAGCTGTTGATCTCTCCTACTCTGGGAATGACCTGTCTTAGAGGCGGTTGGTAAGTCCTGCACAGCATTACAAGCTAGGGGTCAGAAACCATGTGTTCTCACTTTTGAGCTACAATGGCTATTTAACCTTATTTGTAAGTTATTCTTAAAACTGGCCTGGCAGGTTTTTACTTTGAGTAAATCTGACCAATTATCCCAAGTATTTTACTGAATAGAGTGAAAACTTTGTTGAGCAGACAAAACTAGGGATTTGTCTTTCAGATGAGACGGGTGTGTACCCCATCACTAAGGAGTATGGAGCAAAGTGCGGCTACAGTGTCAGTGTTGTCCCTGCATCAGAACATCTGGAGCTCAGAGCCTCTTACTTCAGCTGTCACACTGACAACAAGGTCGGTACAAATGGCATACAACACAGTTTTGGGTTATTTCTGCACACTGTGGAGCCTTTTTCAGGAACACCTGTTTTTCATCTTTTGACGGGATATTTCAGGAGGATGAAGTATTCACATTCCGCTTCAACCTGATTGTGACATCCAAGGGAAAAGATGTCACCTATGCTTTGAACAAAACCTGTTCTCCCCCTCTTCCCTGGTCTCCCAGAGAGGTCACCTGTGAGGTCAACTACATGGAAGTAAGCTTGGTTGCATGTTATGTAACCTGTGCAATTTCCAAATATCTTAACTACCCTTAGTTTCTTTGTAGGTGTCTGTGAGGAGTGATTTGGCATGTCCAACAGGGACAAAGAAGGATGACTGGGATGCTAGTTTCAAAAGGGTATGTTTGACATGTCTTCTGGGAAATTTGTCATTTGCAGTTGGATAACATGCATCAAATTTGTTTATACAATTAAATGGTTTGACAATGTGCTTTATTCAGGCCTATTCCTCAGCCACTTCAGAGTGGCAGGTGATGTTTCAGAGGGCGCAGCCATGGGCGTTACCCATTAGCCTTAACACGGCTAAGACTCATGGATATACATTTGACTTAACAGATGGAAGGCTTGTATTTCGTACTCCGTATGGACAACCTGAATCATACAGCACTGAGGTAAACTACTGATGCAGAGTTTAGTGCATTTTTTTTTTTTTTGTAGTACAGTAAAGCGTTTAGTGCCAAGCAGTTTATGTTGTGTTACGCCCCCCCAGGTGAATGATGTTCCAGTAGAGGTAGTCCATGCAACACTATTGTCCCGACTAAACTGGGTTTCAGTCATGGTTGACCTGGTGGCTGCTTGCTCAATGCGTCAGTATTGCCATCTTTTATGCTGTTTTTTTTTTCCTTGACATACAGCAAACTAATACTGGTGTAATATCTCTCAGATAAAGGATCATATGACAACAGTAGCTACATTATGTGGGAGACTTCTGAGGTGCTACATCCATGGGTGTCGGCTCTAAACCAGATGCAGGACAACATTGGAGTCAATGGTGAACTTATGGCGCAGCCGATTGCAGAGAAGAGAGGCTACATTGTAAAGCAGCAGAACTCCACAATCAAGATCAGCATCCCCTATAAGGCTGAAGGAGTATACAGGAAGGTCAGGAGGCAGGGCTATTGTTCATTAAACATGTTTTGAGCCAGTTGCATATTTAAATACATTTCCTGATACCTTGTTTTCTTTCACAGAGCATCGTGTCTGGGAACTTCTACGAGTTCTCCATCTTTCATCTCTACTTGGAGCAAATCTCAGTGGATGAGGCTCATGGTGACACCAGACTTCGCATTCACAGGATGCTGGCCACTCCCCTGCTGCCATGCACAATTTTAACTGAAAACGGTAAGTTTAAACAGGCACTTGTAGTGATCTGATGAAGCTTCATGAACCACCTTAACACCTGAGCCCACTAGATGTGCACTTAAGAGAAATGCCCAAGGCATTGCAATTCAGTATATTCTCAAACAATTGAGCAGAGTGCCATCTAGTAGGCTCAGACAATAGACACTGGTTCAAAAAGCTTCATTAAGCCATCACAAGGCACTTGCTTTTTGTTTCAGGAACAGTTTCTGAGGAGCGCACATTCACGGTCTACCTCGGGGACGTCCCGGAAGACATTGAGTTGGTTGCAGTTAATTTGAATGGCCGGGATTTTACAGTGCCCTTTACAAATGCAAGCAGCCACAACATCGCAAAAGTTGTTTCCAACCACACTCATGGCTATGTTTTGAAGGTGCCTTTTGATGACCCTGTTGTCATGCAGCAGGTAAAAGGGCTTTGCATTACATGTGTGGCATTTCCACATGTCATGTTTTACACAAACTTCATCCTGCTTGAATCAACATATTTTCTATGTCCTTTAGTTAATCAAAGATGCAACAATTCAGCACAGGCTGGACATCAACTACACCCTGACTGTTCTGCCTGAAAATGAGCCTTTTTACCAACTAGCATCAGTGACGGCGGTAACCAATGCCTGTAAGTCCATTATTTTTAGACATGGGCTGTGTCACAAATCGCGCACTTCCCTTAGTGCACTTGCAGAAGTACACTTCGTGCACTACGTACTGTCTTGCATAGTGCGTAAATTTGGACAGAGGAGTGTTGTCTCAAATCGCGCACTTCCATGTGCACTTACCGGAAATGACGATCCCATTTCATCCCTCCTTCTGTACAATTGGGAGTTTCACCAGGGAGAGCATTCCAGTCTGCTATTGTGTTTGGCGAAAAATAATTTCTGCTTTGTTTTTGATATTTTAACAATAAATGTGATATATTTGCTCCGTGTCACGCCAGGATGACGATTGCGACACCGCCGTCATGTCACCCCCCCATTAGCTGAAAACAGTACACACAACTGTATCGTAATATTCGTTCTTACTGCACTCTTAATTCATTAATTTTACCTATTCTTTGCAGTCCACTCTTTTAGGTATATACTTATGTTTCTGCTCTAAAAAATAAGTAAATATTCATTCATTACGTTACTGTTCATTTTAATGCTCAGCGGTTTCATGAGGACATTGTTGCCCATAGATAAGACTGTTGTTATGAAGCATTACCCCTTACAACTTACCTAATAGACAAAACATCATTACATCTTTTATATAAGTTGTATTTTTGTTCTAAATGGTCTTCATACAGTGACAATACAATAGTGAAAGCAGAGGTAACAGACCTGACATTTAAATAGACCCATTCCTTTATATTCATTATATGTTTGCTACAGTCATGCAACGTGTAATACAAAAGATAACAAAGTTAAACTTTTAATATAATTTTATTTAAAAATGTGCTTGTAGTTCTGCAGGCTCCCCCCCCCCCCCCTAGGCCGTAGCTAGTCTGATGGGGACAGGGACCTGAGGGGGGAGCAGATTCTCCAGGGGATCCTTCTACGGTCTGTTGGCCATCGTCGCCCCTAAATGATGAACCTCTATTCCTCGTTGGTCCCTGAAGAGACGGGTTATACAGGATCTACATCAGGTGGAGGCAGTATAAACAGGATCTACATCAGGTGGAGGCAGTAAGAGCAGATACGTTTTACCATTAGCGTTACGCCACTCATAACGTTACCTGCAGACAATCAGCTGATTGCTGTATTGCTGAGCTAACGCTCACATCGGATTATGTACAACTTGTTAAGATCATACATCTAACTAAAATCGTCTACAATGGGACGGAAGTTTAACACAAACAACAGTATACTACAACACATGTAACGTTAGCTTAGAACTTATTTGCCAATATGGTTAAACTGCCGCTGTTAGCTAGCTAAGGTTGGCTTGCTAGCACGTCAAATTACGGTACTAATAAACGTTATAATTCGTGGTACAAAAATTATTATCTACTGTAAAATTAACCAAGTATACATTTACAAGTGGCTTATATGTTTAGCAAAAAGACTCACGTTCAACTTTGTATTGCTCCGTCGGTCTCGCTATCGCGTCTTCGGCCGCCACTATCAAAAGTTTTTCAACGGTTGTTAGCTCCGCCCCTTCCGCTACGTAGCCAAGATGGCGACCGTTGAGTGTGGAAAGTGTCCATCGATCTACACTTAACTCTGTGACCGGTTTGAGTGCACCATCCGGGTATTTTAAGTGCACTGCATTTGACCGCACTTCGACAATGTGAACGCACTATGTACTCAAATAGTTAGTATTTAGTACAGAAGTGCGCGATTTGAGACACAGCCCCAGACACAGGCTAATTACTGCTAACCAACGTGCTAGTTAACATTAACATAGACACAGGCTAATTACTGCTAACTAACATGCTAGTTAACATTAACATAGACACAGGCTAATTACTGCTAACTAACGTGCTAGTTAACATTAACATAGGCACAGGCTAATTACTGCTAACTAACATGCTAGTTAACATTAACATAGACACAGGCTAATTACTGCTAACTAACATGCTAGTTAACATTAACATAGACACAGGCTAATTACTGCTAACTAACATGCTAGTTAACATTAACATAGGCACAGGCTAATTACTGCTAACTAACAGGCTAGTTAACATAGGGTTGTGTGTGTGATTCTGGGTGCTGGTGCTTCCATTCCCTGGTAATGAGTTATTTTGTGGTTTTTAACGTATCCTGACAGGATTGTTAATGTTAAAATGTTGTTTAACTCTTAAAGGGGAGTTCCTCCTAAAAGTTCTACAGAGTATTAGTAAAGGAATGTATTATAAGTTGAACTATTATCCCCAGGTGTATGATGGTTCATATTTTGACTCTGAAGTCGTTTGAATATTTATTTACAGCCAAAGAGGATTTATGATTTCCATGATGACATTAGTATAATGGAGGAGTTTTGGAGGTAGAAAGAAGAGATATATATTATTATTGAAATGGTACAGTAAGGGTGATATTTATTTTGGTAAGGACGAGACTATTTCTGGGAATTTGAGTGTGGAAGATTTTGCCCACTGAAAAATGGGGAGTAAAGAAAATGGTGTTACGGTTTTTAAATTGAAGTGAAACATGTTTTCACGAGGGGAATGTTGTTGTTGAGGACTGTTTTATGCTTTTGTGTTTGGGAGAATTTGTAATGAACAGAGATTTGGAGACGAGGACGGCGGTTCGTTCTCTCACTCACTGACTCCGTGATTCTGCTTTCCAGGGTTTCTCCTATGAGAGTTAAGTAGTGAACCCCAATCAAGGAAAATCATTTGTTACCCCGGTTACTCAATTTGAAACCACCCCCTTGGGGCAGACGTCAAGCTGGAGACCGGAGCAGGAAAGGAGGAGGAAGACGAAGAGGAGGAGAGGAGCCTGCAGCAGTGAAGGAGGAAGAGGAAGAGGAGGAGCAGCCTGCAGCAGTGAAGGAGGAAGAGGGGGAGCTTGCATCAGTGAAGGAGGAAGAGGAGGAGCTTGCAGGAGTGAAGGAGGAAGAAGAGGAGGAGCAGCCTGCAGAAGTGAAGGAGGAAGAGGAGGAGCATGTGGTGGAGAAGGTTTTGGACTGCAGAGTGGTGAAGGGAAGAGTAGAGTTTCTGCTGAAATGGAAGGGGTTCTCAGAGTAAGTATGAGTCTAGAATAATAATGCTTGGTGTTCTTGGTCCTGAGATATATAATATATATTTACATATTGCAAATAAGTGTCAGCATGGTACAGAGGTGGGTAGAGTAGCCAAAAATTGTACTCAAGTAAAAGTACTGTTACTTCAGAATAATATGACTCAAGTAAAAGTAAAAGTAGTCGTCCAAATAATTACTTGATTAAGAGTAAAAAAGTACTTGATGAAAAAACTACTCAAGTAGTGAGTAACTGTTGAGTAATGTCTGATTATTTTCTTAACACAAGCATCAATTAGACAGACAAAGATATAAAAATAATCATCTTTAGGCAAATTATAGTTCATCCAATCAATAAAATTAATTTAAATTAATTTATTAATTACAAAATAGCTTACTTAAGAGACTTATCACATCAAATTTGGATGGATACTGCATGTGTAAAACATACTTTATGTAACCTAAAAGACAAACATCCACTTTTCCACAGCAAAAACTAAAACCACCGCTACGTCTCCTCAGGTTAGGGGTTGAGTTGTTGAACGCTCACATGACGTTTGATTGTGACGTCTTTGCTTTACTACGACTGTAAAGCTAACCTGTCCCGCTGCTGAAACGAGTATGGTCACGTGACTGCACAACGACGTGTGATTGGTTAAGCACAGTCACGTGGTAGAGCCTTCAGCGGAAGACTCTCTCTGTCAAATAAAACATTAAAATGAGACGTACGCTGGGGTAAAAACAATGAGCGTAGTAACGAGCTCATTGTAGCCTAATGTAGCGGAGTAAGAGTACCGGTTATTTTTCACTAATCTACTCAAGTAAAGTAAAAAGTATAGTGATTTAAAACTACTCCTAGAAGTACAATTTTTTTCAAAAACTTACTCAAGTAAATGTAACGGAGTAAATGTAACTCGTTACTACCCACCTCTGGCATGGTATCATGCCCTCAAAGTTAAAGTTTTGGTATTTTGACACTACGTTGCAGACCCACAAATAACTTACAAGTGGCAATAGAAAAAGGAATAATAGGAATGATAATTAGAGTGAGAATGGATTGTCTAAAAACAAAGTGTGAGGAGATGTTCTTCTGTCTGCACTCACCTTTCCAGTGAGGAGAACACATGGGAGCCACAAGACAACCTGGACCTGGACCTTATCACCGAGTACATGCAGAAACACAAGGGAAGGAGGGAGAAGAAGAAAAGGAGGGCAAGAGGAAAGGTGTCAGAAGGAGGAGGTGAGTGAAAAGAAAAAGGGTACTCCAGACTGAAGAGTCCCAGAATCTAATCTCAATATTAACAAAATGTACACAGAGGGTTTCACAATGTCTTTAAGGATTTATATATATACCGTTATTCCTCAAAGAAAAAACCGGTAGTCAATTAAACTGCGGCCCTCTGATAGTGGGCCGGGGGGGCACCACGGATAAATAAAGGGCAGGAAAAATCAGTGCGGATAATCTCCTCTGTGCCTTTCTCATAATGTGCAGTTCACTTTATCGTAATGTACATTTCTACCAATTTAACTTAACAGATTCAACAATATATTCACACTTTCTTTTTCTGGATTATGGTTCTCATGTAAGTATTTTTGACACCAATTTAGATTTTTGATCTTATTAAGCTAATTAGCTTGATTTCAGTGCAGGGGGGTCGAGGACAAACTGTCTGCGGCTCCTAGACCCAAAAAGAACAGTTTCCTCTCATCAGTCCCTAGAATGTTGCTCACTTTCTCCGTTGGCCAGTCAATGTGTCCTTTGGTTGTTTCCCACGTCGGTCTGGTGTTGGATGCCATTTCAAGGCATTTGAAATCATTTTGCAGAGCAGTTATAATCTTCTGCACTTCTGTTTTCCCCTCTCATATCAACTTTTTAATCAAAGTCCTCTGTCCTCAGAGCAATGTCTGGAACGAGCCATTTTGCTGAGTATTTCAGTGTGAAATGCACTATAACCTCATGCACAGCATGTTCTTCCTTCCTCCTTCCTTAATATAATACAGTATATAGATTAAATATGGGCCATAACTGACACCTGTTCTTCACAGCTCACTAATTAACACAGACTGCTATTATTTTTAACATGCTCCTTTCGTTACAGGTTCAATTCTACAGAATGAGCAGCATGTGTGTCATGACTGTTGGTTTTTCTAGGCTCTACACACTTACTAGTAATTATTTGCCATTAGAAATATCACTTTTACCAAAATAGGTTTCATGAGTTTAGTGATGCTTTATTTGATGACACAACTGTACATCAAAACTTTTTTTAACATCCATGACCAAACATATGCGCCTGTGTTTTCCAGAAGCGTCAGTGATGCTCATCAGTTTTATTCCAGAGCACAGCAGAAAGTTCTGCTGAGCTCCAGAAATGCTTGATGAAATGGGCTGTGTGGACAATACCACACTTACACCTACCAAATTACTTATTCACATACTGCTGCTAAACAGTTTGATTTAGCAAAAACAACACCTAAAACAAAAGCTCAACTGTGCCCTTCATTGCTAATGCTATCGGGACAATGGTTCCATTTACTTTACTGGAGAAGAGCTGTTCCCAGCAACATGAAGACAACACGGTAACCCTCTACAGATTAGATTAGATTAGATTAGATTCACTTTATTGTCATAACACATGTACAGGTACAAGGCAACGAAATGCAGGTTGGGTCAACCAGAAGTGCAATAGCAGTACGTGCAGGATATACCATGGTTTCATAAGTGCAGGACTGTATATGTACTGAATAAATATAGAAATGAATACTATATAAACAGAATTTTACAGATAGATTTTTCCTATGACTATAATATATAGATAACAAGTATTGTGAGCAAGATTTCAGCTGAATATACGGTGGATATTACTATAAGTAGAAATTGTACAGATATGTACAATGACATAATATACTAATGGTTTACAGAGTTTACAGGTGAATATGTACTATGAATATATATACAGACGGCTATTATTATGGACAGAATTTTACAGATAGATATATATAATAAGTTAGCTAAAATGAGCTGTATAACAATGTTTAAAGGTAGTAACAATAAAGTTTGGGCATAAAACTACCAAATTAAAGTGCAGTGGAAAGTAATTTCATATTACAGTTAAAGTACGGTAGTGCAGATGTATATGTAAACAATTGGTACTGTAAATAAACAGTCAGCATGGGCCAAATTGAAATACCAGTCAAGGTAAGTAGTGCAAAAAAGATGCATATATAAACAGTTGTTACTATAGTAACAGTCAGCGTGCAGGTGAACATTATAGTATTGCAGATAACAAAATGGAGGCAGGGGTGAGGAGGGAGAGGAGAGTCTATCAGTATATGAGGGGAGTGTGATCAGTGAGATTAGAGTTCAATAAAGAGACAGCTCTGGGGAAGAAACTGTTCTTTAGTCTGCTGGTCCTGGTCCGTAGGACCCTGACCGCCCTGCCGGAGGGCAGGAGAGAAAACAGTCTGTGGGCTGGGTGAGAGGAGTCTTCCCTGATGCTGCGAGCTCGATGCAGACGCGTTTCTTCTGGATGTGCTCGATGGCGGGTAGTGAGTCCTAGTGATGGCGGGTAGTGGAGTCCGTGTGACAGCGCTGGCGGCGGTTTTTCACCCCCACCCGCGTCCCTGGCCTTGCGCTCTGCAACAGAACGGCTCCCATAACCACACTGTTGCACAGTTGGTCAGGATGCTTTCTATAGCACAGCGATAGAAGTTCACCAGCGATAGTTTGAGGAAAGGCGATCTTCCTCAGCTGTCCTCAGGAAGAAAGCGCGCTGGTGAGCCTTCTTGACCACCAGCAGGAGGTGTTGGTTGACCAGGACATGTTCGCCGAGATGTGGATCCCATGGCCCCAGTGCCATGGAAACTCTCATCCTCTGTGCTCCTATTGCTACGGTAGGCAAACTGGTGTGAGTCCAATGTTGATGGTAGCGAGTCTTTTAGGTGTGCCAGGACCAGCCGCTCAAAGCACTTCATTACAATGGGTGTGAGTGCTACAGGGCGGTAGTCGTTAAGGCACTTCGGGCTGGAGTGTTTTGGCACTGGCACAATGGAAGTGCATTTAAAGCATGTTGGTACAGCTGCTTGGGCCAGAGACAGGTTGAAAATGTCTGTAAAAACCCCAGGGAGCTACTCCGCACATGCCCTGAGTACGCGTCCAGGGATGTTATCCGGTCCAGCCTTGTTGTGCGTGCTGATCCTCAGTGCCTTGCAGAACATCTGTGGAGGAGAGTGTGATTGGCGGGTGGTTGGCTGAGGGTTTGAGCTTGGTGGCAGTTTCTCTGTTGTCTCTTTCAAAGCGAGCATAAAAGTCATTAAGCTCGTTCAGGAAGTTGACATCAGTGGCTGTGGGGGTGGAGTGAGTGGGTTTGTAGTCACTGATGGCCTGAAAACCCTGCCACATGCGTCAAGGGTCAGCGTTGGAAAAGTGTCCCTCTATCTTCAGCTTGTAGCAGTGCTTGGCCTCTTTGATGCCCCTTTTCAGATTTGCCCTGGATGTGCTATAGGCCTGTGCGTCTCCTGATCTGAAAGCAGTATTGCGTCTTCAATAGGAGTCGCACTTTCCAGTTCATCCATGGCTTCTGATTTGGGTATGTGGTGATCTCCTTCTGGGTTGTAACTTTGTCTATGGTGGTGTTAATATAATCCAGTACAGAGGAGGTGTAGCAGTCAATGTCCGTGTGAGAGCCACTGGTGGCTTGAGTAGCAAACGTACTCCAGTCTGTGTGTAGAAACCTTTCCTGAAGTGATGAATCTGCTCCGGCAGGCCAGACCTTGATGGTCTTCACTGATGGCTTCACGCGATTGATGAAGGTGCATATTTGGGGGTGAGGAACCAGATACCAGTGAAAGCTAAAAATCTGTGGGAATATGTTATATTTACAACTTTCCCAGCACTAAAATCCCGGATGATCCCCCATTTGTAGGGGCTCCAGGGCCACATCAAAGAGCAGGGTTATGAAATTAACTGTTTTGCCAGTTGTGTGTTTTGTGTGTGTTGGTGTGTTAAGAGTTTAGGAAACTTGTTAAAAGTATTGAAAAAAATTTGTCATAGCAATTGTAAAAAAACTGTAACTCCCTTTCATACAGCCCTGGAGCCCCTTGCGATAGGGATCAGGAGCCATCCTGGCATCAGCGGCATTAAGATAGGCGAGGTGGAAAGCCGGGTGGGTCTTTATGCAGATGATTACATTATTATATTTCTCAGACCCAGAGGTGTCTGTCCCCCCTCTGCTCGACTTCATTAATTCATTTGGCAAACTCTCCGGCTACACAATCAACTGGGGAAAGAGTGAATTCATGCCCCTATTTGACAGTTTAGACCCACAATTCCTTGACACACTGCCATTTACACTGGTGAAAGACCATTTCACCTATCTAGGGCTCAAAATACCCCGGGACCCCAAGCAATTATTTAAACTTAATTTTGCTGAATGATCACGAAGCTAAAAGGTGACATAGAGAAGTGGAGAACTCTGCCACTGTCCATGGTGGGGCGAATCAATGCAATCAAGATGTGGCTCTCCCTAGGTTTTTGTACTTATTTCAGAATCTGCCAATCTTTCTCACTTCGGCATTTTTTAAGAATCTGGACTCAATTGTCTTTCCTTTCATCTGGGGGTACAAGGCGCATCGCATATCTAAAGCGCACCTGCATAAATCTACAGAGGAGGGGGGTTCGGTCTCCCAGTATTCAGGATTACTATTGGGCAGCCATGCAAGGGCCTTGATGTACTGGCGGCAGGGTCAGCCCGGTGGGTCTTTTAACAGCTCCCCCTGTGGTTAAACATCGAAGCTGCAGCGGTGCACAGCGGCACCTCCCCCTTGTGCCTTGCTTTTTTCCAAAACAGAGCCTCCTCTTAAATTTATTGGTAAAAACTTCATTTTGAGAAACTCCCTTAGGATCCTGAATCAGATAAGAAGTGTCTGCAAGCTGCCGAACACTTCTGTACACACCCCCATATGTCATAACCATTCATTCCTACCATCCAAGCGGATAGGGTGTTTGCAGACTGGAGAGAGAGGGACTTGTTGCCCTCGGAGACCTATATGTGGGCGGACATTTTGCCTCGTTTGGTCAGCTGGTGGCCACGCAATTAATCTACCAAATTCTCATCATTTTCGATATTTCAAATCAGGCACTTTGCTAAAGGTGTACTACCAAACTTTGAAACCATGCCACCAAGTTGCCCATTCTACGATCTCATGCTTCTTCCTCCTGACTCCAGGCACCTAATATCTCGCTTTGTGTCCCCGTTCGCCATCTCCGCATCCGCATCCACTCCCATCTCAGAGAAGCTTGGTCTAACGAACTGGGGCTTGAGGTGTCCAACGATACCTGGACTGAAGCTTTGACTAGAATTCATACATGCTCTATCAACGCAAGATATAACTGATTCAATATAAGTTGTTCATCGATTACACTATTCTAAGCTTAAACTGCATAAAATCTACCCGTCACTTTCTTCTCTATGTGTGGTCGATGCGAAGGTGCGGAGGTTCGCTATCACATCTTTTCTGGTTATGTCCTCAATTACATAAGTTTTGGTGTGATGTATTTCAGTGGTTCAGTCTGGCCTTTAACTTGGACATTGCCCCTGACCCAGAGCTGGTGCTCTTTGGGTGTTCAGAAAGGCTCTCAGGTATCCGCCTGAGATGCAACAAGCACTAATGCTTGGCATGGTTGCTGCAAAGAAATGATTCTTATGGACTGGAAGTCCCCCACTCCTCCTGCTTTCAAAAATGGCTTAATGAAATGACTGGGATCATCCAGATGGAAAGGATACGGATGCAAAACTCTAAACACAAAACCGCTTTCTGAGCATCTGGGGACCATTCATTGACTATCTTAAAAACATGTGATTCTTTTCTGTAGAGATGTGCTCTTGACTGTATTGCAACTTGTATTGCTATGACATCTGAACGTGTAGATAACAGCAATATAACATTACCCAAGACATGCTTTTAATCTTGATTTTCCTGGCAGCTCCGTTGTTTGTGTTTTTGTTTTTTTTTTGTGGCTTTTTCTGTTCTGTTTTGTTATATAAAACTTAAAAAGACATTGAAAATAAATATTAAAAAAAAAAGATGTTTCTGTGACAAGGGCATTGTCCCAAGCTGTTAACCCAACCTGGTGTAGTTTTGTTGCACATTGTGGGGGAAAGCATCAGTGGTTAAGTGTGGTAAGCATATTTAGAAATATGACACGGAAATTCAAACCTGGAATTTGTGAATCCCATTGATTTGAGAGAACTCCATGTTGTTGTCGAACAAGGCCTTGGCGATGATGTCCAGGACACTCAGCCACTGCGCAGGAGAGAAAAGGAAACTATTTGTGTCAGATCCAAACGTGATATCATCAAAATAAATCACTATCTTCCAGAGCGGGATAGTTTACGGTTACCGTGGAGAAAACGAGACCTTGGCCCCGGGGTCGGTCACTGAATCTTCTTAAGTGTTCTCACTACTGCCTCCAATTTGGTAGAGTGGCTTCCCTGACCAACACAGGAAGAGAAAAATTAGGCTATAGTGTTAAAGTAATAAAAAATGGCTACGTTAAATTACAATTACATACATTAGCACAAGTCACGAATCAAAGTATAACCCCCTGATACGTGCTAGTTATAGTCGTAAATAACATCTCAATCACTGAGTTGAGCTATAAATACATCTAACAACCTTTAGACAAAAGGGCCTGGTTGAACCCAAATTAAAAAAAAATCCCAACATCTGGATCCAGCCATAACTTAATAGAAAAATACACCTCCCGGTGTTGCTGACTGACTTTGACCGGTATGTCCTGGTCCTGGCTGACGCCTGGGTGGTGAACCGTAGGAATCTCTGTGAGGGACGTAGTCTGCCTGCAGATGGCACATTTGATGGAACGCCGCCTCGAGCCCACGCTTTACTGTTCCACAATGATAGCAATGCACTCATTGCAGAAGCAGTGGCCACAAGTCAGCACTGCCCACTGGAAAAGAGAGACAGTCATAAATCAAACTGTAAAAAAACAAATAAAGTGAGATAAAATAATGATTACATCAAATAACAAAGGCCAGGGTCATTCAAGTCAGTAACATTTATGAGAAAACACAGAAGTCTTGGCCATACTTGGTAACAAACCTGGAGCTGTGGAAGAGCTTGTTGTGTCAACTTAAGTGTGCGCCTATAAGGGCTTTGTAGGTCTGAAGTTTAGCTTGGAGCCAATCAATTTAACACTGTAAGTGATAGAGACTTTAACTATGAATCTGAAGCAATGGGAAGCCAAAGAAGGCGAATCATCCACCTGCAAACTTCCTGGGTGCATCAGGCACATTGCTACCATCAAAAGATGTTTTTACAGATGCCTGACCGTACACACGATTTCAACCAAATGCCAAATCTTGAAAAAAACACAACAAAAAAGAATTCTATTCTGTGCAGACAAAGCTTTAGATTAGATTAGATTAGACTCAACTTTATTGTCATTACACATGTACAGGTACAAGGCAAAGAAAGCAGTTTAGGTCTAACCAGGGGCCTGTTGCACGAAACTAGGATAAGGATTAAGCCGGGATATTCAAGTTACCTGGATGAATTTAGCTTGGACTCGGTTGCACAAACCAGATTGAATTAAACCCAACCAAGTAACCATGGAGATTTTTTCTTTGCGGCTAGCCTGGTCCAGAGCAGGCTAACAGCCAGCTAAGATTAATCCTGGATCTCATGTGTCAATCAGCTGCCGTCTGATCCGAAATAACGTGTTTAACAGTTATTCCGTTGTCTTCTGCATGGGATCTGCTTTATTTTTTTTATTAACATGCATTAGCCTACTTGTCACTTGTTGTCACGAGTTTGATTTAAACACTACTACAGTTGTTTAGATGTTAGGAATGGTTGCAGTTGCACCCAGAATGCGGATGGGACTTTTCCCGTTGGGACAGTAGTGTGTCGAGGCTGCCTGGCATGTGGTCGCTGCCCGGTGGCCGGTGGCCGGTGCCCGGTGGCCGGTGCCTACCGGCAGACCTGCGAGTTGCGTCAGTGTCCACTCTCTCTGTAAAATTAGAGATGAGCAGCGCAGCGTCCATGGTCTCAGCTTCAGGTTACAGGACGCGCTTTCGAAGATTAAGTGTGAGGATATTAATGTAGCAATATTCTCAGATGATTAACTGCACTGGTCACAGACCAATACATTCATGCTTTCATTTTCTTGTCGCTTGTCCTTCTCTAATAAAGGACAGTTTGTGTTACGGTTCTTAATCTTTTTATTTTGGTGTGCTCACTTGTTAGAAGAATAAAAAAACATGAATATTGTTTTACAAATGCTCACAGCATGTATTGAAGTCACTTACTTTCTTTTTCTAGTTGTTGTCCCTTTCTGATTGTTCTGTATGAACATTAATTGTACAAAGAATTAGACATAGCTTATAGAAATGTGTGCATTGGTTGTAAAACAAGTTCTCGCGTTGTGAATAAAGGTTTGAAATTAAGCCTATAGTCCGTAGGTACATTTTCCGAGGAACATAATTCCCTCTGCTCCTTTTAAGGCAAAGGCTAAATAATAATTCATTTTTTTATAGAGTGCTATACATAGTAGCTAGTCAAAGACACTTTACAGTAAAAACCAGCACATTTATCTCATAAAAATAGAAACATGAAACTAGCATATTTAAGTAATTAAAACACAGTGTAGCCTACAACTTTGTAAAAAGTGGAGTGACTATAGGCTAAGTAGATATTTTTACATCCATACACATTCAGTCGGGTCCGCTATGTTGGGCTTTTTCTCTCCGTTTTATTAGAGCCGTATTTCCCTTTTTGCATATTCTTCCCCTCCTCGTACTTTCCATTAGAAGCTACTGCTCATTGGGTGAAACATAAGGCGCATGCGTCTTCTCAATTCTGCATCAGTAAATCTGTGATTGATAACGTGGTCTATTTAAGAAAGCCGTGAACGTGCATTTATCCCATCTATCTACACCTGGCTTGACATAGCTTCACCTGTTCTCCTGGCTCGCCAACGTGCAACAGATTAAGCCGCGATGAGCAGTCACACTAAGTCAAGCTGCGCTTTTTCATTTATCCTGGATATCTTTATTCTACTTTTGTGCAACAGGCCCCAGAAGTGCAATAGCAGTAAGTGCAGGATATATACAATGGTTCCATAAGTGCATAAGTAAATAAAAATGGAAATGAATAATATTATGAACAGAATTCTACAGATGGGTTTGTCCTATGAATATAAAATATAGATAACAAGTATTTTGAGCAAGATTTACAGCTGGATATGTACTGAAGTTTAGTCAACTGTAGTTTAGATGTAATTTCAGTCCCTGCCAGTGTTGATAAGACATACTGTAAAGCTTAAACAATGTATCAAGATAGTCCAGTCAACAAAGGGCAGAGAGATGATGCATAAAATACTGAATTTGTGATCCATTTAAAATCAACAGCTAACAAGTTCTTCCTCACAAATAAGCAACGCTCACCTCCTGTCCCAGAGGCCGGGCACAGATGGGGCACGGCTCTGGGTTCAGCCCTCCAGTAGACTTGTCCTGGGACTGGAACAAAGACATGTATGTTATTTGGAGTGAGATCCTACCACACAGATTGAGATAATGAGTCTTTGAATGAGCTGGGAAAGAATTTCTGTACTTTGTAGTCACTTTAAATTATAAATTACCTTCTCCAGATTTGTGAGATACAGAAACTGGCCAAGCTTCTTTTGGAGTTGAGACTTGGCCATGGCCTGGTCGTTCAAAAGCTTCAGTCTGTTCTGCTCCACCTGGAAGCAAACAACCAAGGGCAGAGGTAAGGAACGCAATAGAAACAGTTAAGGCAGAATATTACATCCTTGGAAACATTCAGAAAAAAAAATGGTGCCCAATACTGGGTCAGGGGCCAGGCTTGAGCTTTTAGTTCCTCCATGAACAGTTTATTGATTAGGACCAAAGCAGCGATAATACCTTCATGCTCATATCAGGGGCAAATTGTTTACCTTTACCATGTTTAGTCAGCACATGTATTACATAAATTACACTGCACTTCAGTGTGAAACAATCACTCAAATAATTCCAACTAAAATAAATTAAGATTAGTTTTCAGAGGGGAAATTAAGTAAGTAAACACAGATACACTTCTGATGATTACTTTAAAGGGATTTTTGGGGAGTTTTTCTGACAGAGGGTATAATAAGCTGTGTAGTGTGTAAAACCTCTTGAAGCACATTTGTGATGTTGGGCTGTATAAACAAAATGTACTTGAGGTGTCTTTTAAACACAACAGCCAGCCATTAACATGTTGTTTTAATTTATAATAAGAAGATGTTGTGTTGTCTTTAACTGACCTCATGTGGCTCGATGATGTGCAGCAGTTTGGGCTTGGGTTCATCGGGCAGACGCACACGTAGTCTCTCGGTGGCCATACCCAGCTCATCGATGGCCGACACGTGGTTCCTCAGCACCATCCAGTACTCATGCAGCACCTGGGAAGGGACAGAGGTAGCTTTCACTCCACCCGGTTTCTCTTTAATACGGCACTGGCCCAGACACTGTGCCGTAAGGTAATAGCTGATAAATAGATAGATAGATAGATAGATAGATAGATAGATAGATAGATGTTTATTGATCCCAAGAAAAATGGGAAATTCCTGTGTTACAGCAGCAAAATCAGTCACAAAGCACAGAATATAAATATAAATGAAATACTAGGAAAAATATACATACATACAATATACATGAAATAATAATACGAATAAAGTAAAAAGAACAAATATTTGAATATGTACAGGATGGGGGAACAAAAATGTGCAACTGTCTAAATAATATGCTAAAATATAAATGTAAATAAACCAAATGTCCAGGTTGCATTAGTGCAGTAGTGTGGTGTCCAAAAGTCTCATCTACCACCCAGAGATGACATGTTAAAAGGTGTTATTGTTTGTGGAATGAATGATTTTCTGTAGCGGTCCGTGCGGCATCGAAGCTGTCGGAGCCTCTTAGAGAAGCTGCTCCTCTGGTGGACCAGTGTGGGGTGGAGAGGGTGGTCAGGGTTATCCATGAAAATACCAATCTATCAATGATTTATATACCAGCTGTTGGGATTTCTGGCTTTCTAGCTCATACTCTGAAAACATAATCTATTTCTGCATTTATGACAGTGCCTCAGGATTCTTTTAATACTTAATAATGGTTTACAAACTGGAAAATAAACAATATAATTCAATTCAATTTTATTTATATAGTGCCAAATCACAACAACAGTTTTCTCACTGCGCTTTTCATGATAGAGCAGGTTAAGACCGTACTCTGTGATGTTATTTACAGAAACCCAACAATTCCCACCAAGACCAAGCACTATATAACTGTCATGTGTTTGGAAACCTTTCTCAACACTTCGACAGTGGGCCCTATGTTGCACCCGGCGCTGCGCAGCACAAAACCCGACGTAAGTGTCTTTGCTATTTTAAGACAGACACAGTTGTATTTCCCGTCCAGAGCCCACGTCATTTAAATAGCAAATGCACCTGCGCCCATCTTTGCCCCCAAGGTCGTGCTGGTCTTAAAGGGGGTTATGTTCAGGTGAATTCTTGGCGTATTGATATCTTGCGGCAGCAGAAAGGGATCACGCCATTGACCAATAAAAACCTGGTCTAAAGTCTATAGTGCAGCATTTCATTGTTATTTAAACAGCACATTAGTAAAATGCGCCTAACAGCACGCGCACACTATGCTTGTTACACACACACATGCAGAAGATTAAAAAGAAAATCTTTCGTTGCAAATCCGCCATCATAACAGTAATGCGGCAAGGTACAAACACACCTGGCTTTTAAAGGGAACGGGAGATGACACATTGATTGGTTTATTGCATGTTACGCACAAAACACACCTATGATTAATGAAGACACTAAGTACAACCCTTTTGAACCGTGCCCCTGGCGTATGGACCCTTTTTTCCTCCGTCAAACTAGCAAAAGTGGAACTGGACACGCCCTAAACACACCTGCACCAGGCGCTTCACGCCATGTGCTTAGATCGTTTAAATAGGGCCCACTGTGTTCTTCAACAGTTGTAAGTTTTAATGCAGAGGAAGAGGATGGAATAGGAAATCTGTTATTACTCAGACTTTGGCTATTTAAATAGGTTGTCTTGCCTTGCTTGAAAATGAAGAGTGGAGTTGAAAAGTGTGTGCAAACCTTGTACTCTTTCTTCCAGAACTCAAACAGCTCCATGAAAGTGTTACCCTCCTCCACCAACTCCGGGTCCATGCGTTTAACTTTGGCAAAAGACAAGATGGCTTTGAGCGAGCGCTCAGTCTCGCTGGCTGCCCACAGACCTCGGCTGGTGGTGGGGAGACGGTCGTCCATCAGCCCCTCTTCATCTTCAATCATTTCTTCAAAGATGGCCGTCTGACCCTTCACCCTGTTGGGGAATTGTTTTACTCATAAATCAACAATTAACTTTTCATGAAATTTGACAGTCTAGAATATAACTCTACTTACGTGTGAGAAAACAGCTTGGACTCATAATCGATGAAAAGTACATCCGCTTTGCAAAAAACACAACTAAAGTGTGACAAGAAAGAATTATTGGTTATGATAAACAAGCTTACTGTACCGAGGTAAGCTGAGGCTTACTGTACGAAACACATTCAAAAGCTATAATGAAATGTTACGATTTGTGTATTTTAAGGTAAAACAAGGCTTTAAACTACTGAAATGATGTGAAACATGCTGAAGTCTCACTTATTGAGTGGCAGTCTCATAGGCCTGAGGTGACAAATGGTGACCTCATCAATCACTTTCTTTGAAGCCGGACCTTCGAGACTCTTCACCGCGTCCTGCACAGTCTTTTGGGATTTCATCAGATCTTGCATTTGTGTGGTGAGTAGGAACTGCAGACCACAGGCATCACGGAACCTGCAGGAAAACCCGTTTTGCTTTTATCACAGTTGTGTAAGAATACTTACTATCACCTTATTTTTCAATACATAAACCGTTTACTTTTCTGCCATGGTGAGCTTGTTGGCTTGTTGTTTGTAGCTGGACGTCAGCTCATTTTTAATGCGGGACACCAGGTCGTCGTCAGTGGAGCAGCGGATCGCCTTCTGGATAACATCCAGCCACCAGGGATTATTCAGCTTCACCTTAAAAGAGAGAAAGTTTAGCAAATGAAGAAAATAAGTTTTTAATTCTGTCTTAAAACAGTAAATACAGTGGTTCAAATACAGATCAATTTGACTCCAGCGTGTCCATCTTTAGACTCAAATTATTACCGCAAGTCATTCCAGCTATTAAATACTCCCATTGAGTAAAACAGAAACTAAACTCAAGGTAGAGCTAATGATATGTAATAATACAATAACCACAAACAATATAAAACTTCATTAAACAGCTTTTGCTCCCATTAGACCAAAGAAACTATTATACTTGTTACTAAAGTGAGTGTCCCTAAACCCCACTCTGGGATCCGTTTAGTCAGTTTTAATGCAGATGTTGTGATATTAATCAGATCTAATCAGATAGTGGGCAGGGTCAGACTGACGTGCATGAGGGGGGAGTGGTTGTGTGCGGATTTAACCTCTGGTCACAGGTGTGTGGAGGATTGCTATTTTGGAGGCCGTGGAAAAGACCGGGGACGTCACTCTAACGGCTGTGGAGCACATGTCCTATAAAGAACACTACAAAAGACAAAGTACCGAAAGACTTTTCTTCCGAACATCTGGGGTGACACCACACAAACCCCTCCAGTAGTAGTCACCCAGGCTGGTTAGGCTGGTTTAAATGTATGTTGCCATAAACGTTGACTTAGCCCTCCTAAACAACATGGTAGTATCCATTGTGCAGTATTTTTATTTATATATAGTATATCTAAAATCTCTCTCACTTTGCGTTTGAGCTCTTTGATATTCTGTAGCACCGGCTGCAAAGCCTGATGGGCGTCTGCTACCTCAGAGTCGTATTTGGTCATGTAGTGCTGCCGCAGCTGCTCCGCCTGCAGAGACACGCAGAATGGTAAAAGTAAACTTTAATGGCCATCTTAAAATAAAAAAAATTATGTAAAAAAAATGATACAAAAAATAAAGGGCACCACAGGTTTATACCCTAAATTGACACATTCCTTATTGTAGTAAATGTGTTGAATGAATTACCTCCTCACTTAGTCTGTCATCTCTTAACGTGGGAGGTATCCCAGGGTGCTTTGCGCTGAGCAGTTCCATCAAATTGTGGGTAGCATGAAGTCGCTGTTTTAGCACAATAACAAAAAAGACCAGGAATCAGACATTTTTGCATAAACTCGCAATATATTACTATCCATAATGGTTAGAAATAAAAATATAATGCCCATCATGAAATCAGTAACACAAACTAATGTCAGTGGTATCACAAACTCTTGTCGGATGATGTCAGTCTTCAGAAACGAAACCCTTCATGTGTTAATAACAGACGTGAAAGAGAAATGGAAATGGAATGAGGCCATGTACCTGTAATGAATCTGTTTTCAGCCTGCCTTTGTGCTCTTCTGATGAACGAAGCACTTCTCTATACATCTCTGTTGCCTCTACAAACTCATCTGCGGGGTGGCAAAGGAGACGTGATTATTAGTGACACTTAACATGTCCGTCACATGTAGAGCTGATGAAATGTGCTATACAAAACACCCTAGTGCACTCTGCCTTACAGAGCCCTGCCGTAACAAAACGAGACACAAAGACGAGATCAAGGCTTGTGTTGTGTTTGAACTGATTTCCCATGGGAAACTGGGAGCAAAAGACCACAAGTGGGGTGTTATACCTCTGATGATGTGTATTCCAGCCAGGCCATTGAGAGCGCACACCAATTGTCTGTGAGCTTCTTCACACTCCACTCGACATTTCTTCTGCAGGGACTTAAGGAGCTCCTCCATCGTCATGGTGCTGGGGAGGCACGGCACAGACAAACCCACTCAACAAACCCTCCAGCACAAATGACACAGAATGGGTCAACTTTAAATAAACACAACTACTTGTTGTATAATTGACAACATGGTTGCTGTGGTCTATTACCCCTACTAATGCTGTGATACTCTATTTAGTCCATCTAGATTGCTAATTAACCGCTGCAGCTGCCTTCAGATAAGGACCTTTCCTCTCGCCTACGAGCGCCTTGATAATATAATACATCAAGTACCTTTTCTGCAGGGGCAGGAACTCCCCCCTCACAGCCTGTGGATGGCAGCAGGCCTGACGCAGCCTCAGCAGCGGGCCCAGGATGGTGTGGACGGTGCGGCGGTCGAGGCTGCCAAGTTTCAGGCTCCAGTCAGATATCTTCCTGAGTTTGGCCAGAGCGTCCTGGGAGCAGACCTCGTGCTGACGGTGGTAGAAGTGTCCCTCGACGGGGGAAAAGTGCAGCCAGTGCACCTCCTCTGTCTGAGGCGGGATCTGGATCTGGAAAAGCAACAGAGCAGATCATTGAACATACTTGAACTACATTTTCTGGAACTTAACATACGTCATGTCATTATTAAAACCTTTGTGATCAACTTATTAGAGATTTTTTAAGTCAAAAGGATGCCTAAAACTGTTAATCGGACAGGGTCACAGAAATGAAGAGCTTTTGTTGTCCTACCTGATCAATGACGTCTTTTTTAGCTGATCGCCATAACAATTGAGCAATTACATTGTACAGCGGCTCTGTGTTTCCACGGCGATAAGGGCGATAAAGCAGCTGGTCCCACCAGTGTTTTACCCAGTACGGGTCAACTCCCAGAAAAAGTACAAGGCCGTACAGATCTTCAAAGAAAACATCAGGTTAGAGATTAATTTTTTTTCAGGTTTTGATGATTTTTAAACATTGTTGAGTCTTAAGAGACCAAACACAGAGCCGCTTATTCAAGGCCTGCTTTGATAATTGTATGACTAATGATTTCTTTGGTTTTACCTTCTAAGCCTCTCTGGACTGGAGTGCCACTGACACACCAGCGGTTGACAGATGCGAGACGTAGAGCCATCTCTGCAGCCTGACAGTAAATGATAAGGGAGCATAAACAAAGTTGTGTTAAACACACAGTCTGCCATCTCACAAACAACCTATAAATACATAAGATTGAAGTTACACATTTATATTAATATGGTATTTTGATATAGAAAGAAGGTCATAAACACAAGAGCTATCCATCCCATGAAACCCCAAATGCTTTATTATCCTCTTGTGTAAATGAGCAAACCACTTCCAGGTACTGATTTCTGGATTCTCACCTTGGCAGTGGGACATTCAACCATCTGAGCCTCGTCCAGACAGATGCGCCACCACTCCACAGCAACCAGAGGACTGGGAATGGCCATGTAGCGCTTCTGGTTGCGGAAGCGGCGTCCATCCTTGCTGTTGCTGTGGGGAATGTCCACGTAGTTGAGCTCTGACCGCAGCACGTCGTAGGTGGTGATGACCACATCCTGCTCAGCGAGCATGTGTGGCTGGATGAATCCATGCTTCTTCACACCCTGATAAACCTGGGATAAGGAAATTACATCAATTACCACTTTAGGATGAACTGTTTTGTGCCTTTTGGAAGTGCAAGAGAATGCAAGTTAAAGTGAGTGTGTACTTTCTTTTATAAGGAATACAAGTTAAGTTGCCCCAAGAGGACTCTTCAGCAGGCGAGATGAGGAAGAACAGTTGAAGTAGATTTTCATATATATGTATATATATATATATATATATACATATTTTTTATAAATATGTTTATGCACAAATGCAACTGTTTTGGAATTTAAGGTACTGAAGGACAGGATTACATCTCAATAAAGGGGAGCATCATCTCAATTTGTAATCAGACTTGGCAAAATAAGTTCAAATTTATTAGCTATGGCAACTAACTGTGCATTTGAACGTTATTTAAACTACACACCAATTACATGAACCGGTCTACCCACCACTCTAAGAGAAGTCCCTATAACTGTCAGGGTTAGCAATCCGACTCTTTTGGTGCCAACATCCATTATAGAAATATACTGTACGTAGTTGTGAAATTAAGACAGTGGTACTCAAATGTGGTCTCAGACCCTGAGAGGAAATGCACATCCCAAGAAGTGGCACTAATGTGTAATTTTGGATGCAAGGAATGTTAATATGTGACATTTCTACATTGTAGATAACATGTATCAAACCACTCATATCTATCTACTTCCTCACCAGCACTCGCAGCGAGGAGGACCTGATGTGCCGGTTAATCTCCTCCACCCACTGGTGGCAGATGGAACTCGGGGAGATGATGAGGGTGGCACCGGTGGAGACGGGCTTCATGGCGACCAGGCAGTGGGGGCAGTAGAAAGGTGTAGTCTCAAGGCTTTCTTCTTTGTAGTTTACACAGTCTGCATGCTGCCACAGCTGGCAGTTCATACACTGGACACGAGCCTTGTAGTCAACAATGCCCAGTTCACCACAGATGCACTCAAAGCGGTAGTCCGGTGTGTTGAAAGGGACAACAGACGCTCTGGTGGGGGTTTCCGTCTCTGCTGATTCAAGCGGAAGAGATTCTCCTCTTTCTTCAGGTAGTTCATCATTCCTGGGAACGTCCTGTGTTTCTGACTCGCTTTTATCCTGAGTCCTCTGTAAGGCTGTCCTGGACTGATCCAGCATGTCTTCGGCTTTCTTCTTCAGACTTTCATCCCATTCCTTCTTCGTTGCTGTCTCTGGTTCTAGACAGTCCGACGCAGGGGAGTACTGATCTCTCAGATCATCTGTAAGAAGAGAGTTCTGAAGCGCTGCTTCTGCCTTCTCTTTTGCTCGTCTCTGAAAAATTTGCCTGGGCGCGCTCTCTGCGCTTCTGGAGTTCTACGAGAAGAAAAGAAATTAGACAAAAGTTCAATAATACCACCAAGTAATATTTGTAGCATGAAACATTTATATTTGAAGCTCTTTTTTTCTCTTACAGACTTGGATGCTCCCGTTAAGGTCTTTTTTGTCTCTTTGTAGTTCTTTCCCAGTTTAAATGACCCCGCCAAGCCTCGGCCTTTGACCCGGTCGACCAGGCCTTCGTCGATCAGCTTCACCAGCATCTTCTTGATGTGGTTGCGGTTTTTTAGGAGGTCATAACCGTAAGTGGCACGGATGTAGGTGAAGACAGCGTTGACGGAGGCTCCTTTGCCAGATCTCATTGCCTTGATTGCAGTGAGGAGCATGACACGCACAGCTGCACAGACAGGACCAGATTTGTGTAAAATATGTAAATCAAACGGCAGTGGTATTAAAAGCTGGGATGTCAGAGGACGGTGAGTGACATACTTGGGTAAGATACTTTCATTTTAGGCTGAACTTCAGACTTGCAGCGGATAACCTTTTTCTCTAGGGGAGGAGGAGGTACGAAATAATTCACGGATTTCCCCTGCAAGACCAAAGAGAAACAATTAATAATTTTCACAAAGTAGCTGATGATGTCAATACAGAGCATATTAAAATAAATAGAACAGTAGACAAAATCCCCAACATTATATGACTGTTAATCATCCATGGCACCAATAGGGTGAAGGTAACAGAGGGAAAGAAAAGGTGAACTTGTGTATTTGTAACTGCAGCTGATCCTCACCACAGGCAGGGTGAGGGCCTCCTGCTCCAGGTCCTGTCGGTGGTGAAACAGGATGAGAGCCAGAACTTCCACTGTCTTTCCCAGCCCCATTTCATCAGCCAAGATCCCACCAGGCCACTCTACACCTGCCAGGGGAAATTCTCGTAATAAGCTGAAAAAAAGAAAAGAAAAGAAAGCGTAACTAAAAATACTTTCAGGTAGTACTAAAAACCTCGTCCTTGAAACTACAACAAAAGGGAGGTAACTGTGCATTCACAAAATGACATTAATATTAGAAAATTAGAGGCTCAGTCCAGCCAAATTCAAAAAGACATATTTTCCCAGTTACCTCTAGTGGTATCTATCCATGCACTTATGTTTTTGTTTTATTTGCTAAGGTTTTGAGATACCAGCTTAAGACACCTCTGCTGCTGACCCCACACAATAGAGGTGAATGGAAGTTCACTTGTGCTGCTAAAAGAATTTTAAAAAATGTACAAGATTTGTTCAATCCTCAGCACATTAAACTGAAACAATTTGCCTGGGAAGATAGAAAAATATGTTTTTTGTGATTTAAGTGAACTGACCTGTTAACATTCAAGTTCTTACCAGCCGGTAAAGGGGTTGTAGAACAACTTCTTTCCGCATAAAGTGATCACCTCCCGCCAGAGGAAATGCAGAATTTGTTCTGCAAAGAAATGGGAAATATTGACAGTCTCAATTACATGACTGTCACAGTCCTAACGTAGCTCTTTTCCACTACAGGAACTTAACTTTGCTCTTGTTGGCAATACTCAAGTTCTTTAATCTGCATTTCAGCAGTGCTCAGGAGGGCAGTAAAGTGTGTGCATGGTTAGTGATAAGTGCAAAACCACTAGTACTCCTGGTCTCCTTCAGCATCATCTTAAATTTCAAAGTTTTACATCTCATGAGAATACAGCAGTGTACAGTTGTGCCAGACAAGAAGTGAGTACCTTTAGGTGTAGTGTTCCTGTATTTCTCTCTCTTCAGCATCCAGTTGACAGCCTGGCTCTGATAGGGTCTGAGAACAGGAATAAGAGCGTTGTCCTGAACGTCATACGTCACCTCCTGGCTCTCTCTCTGGTGCAGATGTCTGACGAAATCATAGAGCTCCTCCACATTTTGCCTCTCCAGGTCAGTGTCACATTCCTCCTCCTCATTCTCATTCTCTACAACTTCTACAAAAGGATATAAAGCAGTGAAATCAAGTTGTTTTTTTAATCTGAGAACTTGGATCACAGAATGCATTAGACATTAGGATTAGACCCTTACCGGGGATAATGAAATCGTAGAAATACTCCATCAACTTCTGCATTAATTGATTTGCTTTCTTCATCCGAGCGTTTCCCTCGCTGAGGTACTCGGGCTTCCCGAGCCCAGTTTCCAGCAAGTAAATCCCCACCTGCCAGATGTGGACAAACAACAGCTGATGGAAGAAATATTGTGAACCACAGACCTGTGACTGTTTGCCATCCCAACATAATGAGCAGGTAAGCTGATTTTCAATTCAACAAGAGACTGGATGTGGCTGCTTGGGACAACAGAGAGAGAATAAACTGGAAAGTGACAAACCATCTGTTGTTATGTTTAGTGACGTAAACCTGGCAGCCAACATCTTCATGTCCAGAAGTTGACCTTCTTTGCATGTCATTCTCCATTTCTCTCTCTCTCCTCATTTCTTGTGAGTTCTCTACTGTCAATGCTCTAATAACAGAAAATGCCCCTAAAATACTAAATTCTTACTAAATTACCTAAAACACTTCAGCATATCACAAGTTCAGCAACATGCAACCTTTAAGAGCAAATATAAATTGCAAACAAGATATTTAATATTTTCCTTGTTATCTTTAGATAGAGGTTGAAATGTGATGTGTGCACAGAACACTGCTTATTGACTACCAGTATTAGTTAATTTATGGGTAAGCACTGAAGTTAAGAGTCATGTTTCTAAAAATGATTTTCAGGCAGCATTTGTTCTTCAAATGAAATCGACACACACACAGCATCTTGCAGTTCACCTGTAAAGTAACTCTTGAGAGAATATTTTCCATTCCATCCTCTCTGAAATACCTTCATACCTTGACGGAGCTCTCTTTGGCCTGGTGGCAGAGCTGCACCACCTTCCTCTTCTGCATCCAGTCGAGGTCCTCCAGCAGGATCCCACTGAGGCTGCACTCCGCTGTGCAGACGTCCTCCTCAGCACTCCACTGCAGCCCTGAGCTCTCATCACAGCCGCCGTAGCTGAGGCGAAGCTGCTCACCCATCCTGTGGAGCACCAAAGCTCTCAGTTCACAGTCAGATGGGATCCAAGCTGGCCGGACGCTGAACTCCCCGATCAGCGCCTTCCAGCTGTGGCCCAGCTTCAAAGCCGGCACCACACTTAGGGCCAGGGAGGCGGAGGCCGAGCCGCTGTCAGCGGACGTACCTGGAGGCTCCTCTGGGAAACGGACAGAGCTGCTGCAGGCAGTCTCCGGGACATCCTCTGGGAAACGGACAGAGCTGCTGCAGGCAGTCTCCGGGACATCCTCTGGGAAACGGACAGAGCTGCTGCAGACAGTCTCCGGGACATCCTCTGGGAAACAGACAGAGCTGCTGCAGGCAGTCTCCGGGACACCCTCTGGGAAACAGACAGAGCTGCTGCAGGCAGCCTCCGGGACACCCTCGGCGGTTGAGAGAAAGGAGTTGCTGGGAGGAGGGTCGACAGGAAAAATGGAGCAGGTCGGTGTCTGCTCACCGAGCTGGATTTCCTCGTTCTTGCGGTCATCTAGCATGTTCCAGTTTAACCTCTTCTTGGCGTCTTCGTCCACCTTCACAGGAGGGGCCCTCTTTCTTCGGCTACTCATGGTTAAACTCTACACGGAAAGCAAATTAAGAGTTAACAAAAGTAATTATACTGTAAATTGATTTATTACTGCATCAGCAGCATACTGTATGACAAATATCTATATCTGGTAGACAAAATGAGTTATTTTAACACAAAACTGATATCCTTCTAAGAGCTCAGTGAAATTGACAATATATGAACAGCAATTGCTTATAATTATCGGAATGATTTCAATATTAATATTTCATAAAAAAAGAAGTTAGACACAATGCACTCAACTCATTAATGGATATTTGAAGACTGGGTGCTGGATCTTTGATGTAGATCATAAAAAAGGAAAGCATAAGACAGCACTCCAATTAGATTTTTTTTTAACCCTTCAGTGTGTATTCTGGCAGTTTCATGATCAATATAGACAGCCGGGGTTAATTAGTGGTGACCGCATTGATTGTGAAATTGCAGGAATATAAGCTGAAAAAAGGCATCTTGGCCAAAATGTTTGCGTGGCAACTAAAAATCTAATTGGGAGTGCTGTCCTAGTCTGTCCATTTTTTAATGACTATTTCAACACATCAACAAAATTAAACAATACTAACACTAACATTTGGCTTAGTTTAGTTGGTTTTGAGCTTTTTCCTCCCTCCTTAACATGCAATTGAATGTTTATTAGTAATAGTTTTAGTAGTAATAGCTTAATTATTATTTTTCCTTCTCACAGTAATTGATTTGACTATAGATTTGTATACACCTGAAAAAGTAAAAGTATTTAGTAATTCCCAAAAAGTCCAAACATAAGCATTATATAGTGAAATAGATCAGTGAAATAAATCAGACGGCCCCTTAGCTTTTATCAAGGGACCCTTAGGAGGGCCAAGAACCCCATGTTGGGGACTATTAGCAGAGCTACTGTTACATTTTCCAAAACAAGACAGAAAAAGTAGTTACAGTGTCTCCACTAAGTTATCATTAGCATGATCAGTTAACACGGCTCACATTAACTCCGATCGCTAGCTCGCTAACAGCAGGATCGGTCATTTACATACTGGCTAAGAAAAGGGGCGGCTGTGGCTCAGTGGTAGAGCGGTTGCCTGCCAATCGGAAGGTTGGTGGTTTGATCCCCGCCCCTGCAGTCATTGTCGAAGTGTCCTTGGGCAAGACACTGAACCCCGAGTTGCCCCCGGTGCTGCGCATTGGAGTGTGAATGTGTGTGAATGTTTATCTGATGAGCAGGTGGCACCTTGTACGGCAGCCCCGGCCACAGTGTATGAATGTGTGTGAATGGTGAATGTTTCCTGTAGATGTAAAAGCGCTTTGAGCAGTTGTTAAGACTGGAAAAGCGCTATATAAATACAGCACATTTACATTTACATTTACATTCTAACATGTGTTCCTTATTCCTGTCGGGGAAAGTTGTTTTGGTCCACGGAAACAGGCAGCGGTCCCTGAGAAACATGACCACTGTTACACAATGAAAGCCCTGTCGGGCTGAGTGGCTGCGGATCTGATGGTTTCGTTGCAAACAAGCACATGATAAAAAAAAAACCGGCAGATTTACTTTGAACGCCTCCCACAAAGCGATGTGGTTGTTATCGCTGCATCAGAAGTCGTTTCAGGTCCCAGCAGCTCCAGATAATCAGGCTGACGGTCGCCGAAACACACTGCTCTCACCGCCTCCAATGTTGCTGTCCGCCATTTTTAAAAACAGGAAGTGAGGTCATAGCAGTTTGATGACAAAGTAAAGGCATTTGTGCAGTAGGCTACTTTTATTTGTCTACTTTTTTAATATGAGTAGTTATGATTAAATACAAGTAGCAAAGTTTCTACTCTCCCATATTGTAATTTATATACATTTATATGTTTGTGGGCACATTGTTTAGTTTTCAACCTACTTGCGCCTTACTATTTTTTTGAAATATATAAAAATATAGTTTTATCTTTAAATAAACTGTAAAAAATATTTTATTGAAATTGTATTGAATACAGATTATTTCTTATCTTAAAAATTAGATTTTTTTTTTAGTACCATGTAAAATATATCGTCTAGTGAGCGAGCTTTATTGTCAAAACATTTAATGTGACCTAACAACCGTAATGGTTTTTTGTTGTTAAAGTTTTATAAAAAAAAAAAAAAACTCCTGGTGTAGGCGCAGTACTGGTGATCCGCCACACGGTGGCGGCAGAGTGTGATCCTTTTGCGGCTGCAGCGGCTGAACGCAAGTGCATAGCATCTGTCACTGACCGGCACGACGCAGCAGGGCGAATTAGGTGAAGTTTGACCGGTGTCTTCACACTTTTCATGAGGTGAAAAACTAAGCTTCCGCTCCACATAGACTTGCTATATTTATCTTTCAGGTTTCAGGTTAACAGCTCTTCTCACATGGCCACCTTTTCCCCATGTGCACATGCACAAGAAATGCCATTCATCGATGCTACACTGTCGGAAACATCCCCCTGACGAAGAATTTGACAAATCAGGGGCACTGCAGCGAGTGTGACCCGGTTTCAAGATGCAGTGAGGAAGAGGAGAAGAAGGGGGCATGATCAGAACAGAGAGGGGGGGTGGCAGGGGGAGAGAGAGAGTGAGAGAGACTCAGTGCCACAGTATGTTCTAGGCAGAAGAGTCCAGTCTGGCTTTCTTGCTTCAGAGAAGACACAGACCCCCTATGTCCCGAATCGGCTGGTGCAGGTAGGTAAGTAATACCAGCTATGTGCTTGGCAGACGGAGTCTATTTAGTATGACAGCGTCGTATTAGCCTGCTCTGTTAATTAAGCTTGATCCTTTAATTGGTATGCATGTGCATAGGTAGGTGACGATGGTGAAAATGTCCTGTAGCCTACATGACTCGGCTGTAGAGCAGTGACTGAGCTCGAGTCCTCTGTGAGACGGTGAAGAAGATGATTGAACTAGAGCACGTCCCTGTGTCTTTAGGTGGTGCTGTCTGGGGTAAAAGTTGAAGGAACAGGCGCAGGTTGATACAGATCCGTTTGAATGGACAAAATGCGCCGAGAGATGTAGGCAGCTGTCCGTGGTGCTGAAACTGACTGTTCCCCTATTTCAGAGCTAACTTTTTATCTCTCAAATCTACCATGTAGTGTC
Source organism: Etheostoma spectabile (assembly GCF_008692095.1). Lineage (NCBI taxonomy): Eukaryota > Metazoa > Chordata > Actinopteri > Perciformes > Percidae > Etheostoma > Etheostoma spectabile. The sequence continues at coordinate 55,291 of NW_022604266.1, forward strand.
CTTAAAGCTTGTCATATATGATCGCTGCTGAGATCAGTTGTTTTAGACTCCACCCTGTAGATCATTGCAACAGGACTCCAGGAACTGCAATTTTGCATGTTTTTGATGCAACTTTTATGTGTGTTTATGCAAACGTTTGCAGGATTTGGGATCGAAGACGAAGGACAACAGTCAGAAAAGTCACATTAGTGGCCAATTATTTTCGCTATTGATTAATTTCAATGTTCTGACTCTACGATTGATCTTGTCATTTGTCAGAGGATAGTGAAAAATGAAAGAAGCTGAATGTGACGTACTCAAATGACTTGTTTTGTTCAACCAACAGTCCAACACACAAAGATATTCAGTTTACTGTCAAAGAAGACAAAGCAAAGCATCAAATCTAGATCAAATTTGAGAAGCTGCAACCTGAAAATGTTAGTATAAAAAATGACTCATCAAATGATTAATCGATTATGAAAAGCAACTAGGCCTTGACATTAATAAACTAATTGTTGAAGTTACATGTGTAAAAACAGTCCTTAATGCTCTATGTGTCTTATACAGGGTGACAGCGCTGAAGGAGAAGTAGTGAGGTCATTTCTATTTGAGCCAAAAGTGGATTGATGGACCTCCATTATGGCAAAGTGGAAGTGATTCTACATTCTTCAACTGTGGCACAATGTCGAATATGATTTCCCTGACTGCCGTGAGCATCTTGTACCTGCCTGTTTTACTGTTTGAGGCCTTTGTCTTGTCTAATGGGAAGTATGAGAGGTCTGTGGTGCCGAGCTCTGCCTCCCGCCTGGTGGCGAGGATGGACGGGGACATTATAATCGGGGCCCTCTTCTCTGTTCACCACCAACCCTCCGCTGAGAAGGTGGCAGAGAGGAAATGTGGAGAAGTCCGCGAGCAGTACGGCATCCAAAGAGTGGAGGCCATGTTCCACGCCTTGGATCGGATTACTCGGACCCCAACCTGTTACCCACATCACCCTGGGCTGTGAGATCAGGGACTCCTGCTGGCATTCCTCGGTGGCTCTGGAGCAGAGCATCGAGTTCATACGAGACTCTCTCATCTCCATCCGGGACGACAGGGACGGGTCCAGGTGGTGCATCGAAGGGGTGCCCTCCAGTCAGCCACCGACAACCAAGAAGCCCATTGCGGGGGTCATCGGGCCCGGCTCCAGCTCAGTCGCAATTCAAGTTCAAAACCTTCTGCAGTTGTTCAACATCCCCCAGATTGCCTATTCTGCAACCAGTATTGACCTCAGTGACAAGACACTATTTAAGTACTTCCTCAGAGTCGTGCCCTCAGACACCCTTCAGGCCAGGGCCCTCCTGGACATCGTCAAACGATACAACTGGACTTATGTGTCTGCGGTGCACACAGAGGGTAAGACACATTTCTTTTAAAGGGGTACTCTGGTAAATTAGTATTGCACTTACATAAAGTTAGGAGACTCCCAAGAGTCAGATTTAAAAGAGAATTGTCAACATTGAAGCAGCAAAAGCAGCGACATCCTAACTTTTACTACATCTCCCATGATGCAATCATTGGCCTCTTTCATTAGACCCTCCCTACTCCACACATCCAGTTTGTAACACAGGTTGCCTCCAGTATCACTGAAGACATAAAAACGTTTTCACA
>NW_022604267.1:0-2623 GCF_008692095.1 Etheostoma spectabile
CATGGCGGCCATTTTGGGTGTTAGCGATGAAGATGAAATTGGCTGTAACTACAGTGTACGTTGTCGTATCTGCTTGAAATTTCCCACAAACACCAAGAGTCCAGGCCTGAGGACACCTGCAGGCCAATATGGACTTTTGGAGATAGCGCCACCATCTGGCAACAGGAAATATGCCGTCTGACAGGAAGTGAGTGTATCTTGATTGTACATTGTCCAATTGCCTTGAAACTTTTCAGGATTCATCAGAGTCCGCCCCTGACAACATCTACACGCCGAAATTCGCTCAAAGTCATAGTGCCCCTAGTGGCAACAGGAAGTAGTTCTAAAGGACAAGGTGATATACTTTAACGAACTCCTCCTAGAGATTTAATCAGATCGACTTCAAATTCAGTCTGAGTCATCTTAAGATGTTGAAGATGAAAAGTTATTAAAAGAAAACTTTTCGTAAACGGTGTGGGCGTGGCATGGCGGCCATTTTGAGTGTTTAGCGATCACTGTTAAAATGGCTGTAACTACAGTGTACTTTGTCAAATCTGGTTGAAACTTTTCAGGATTCATCAGAGTCCGTCCCTGACGACATCTACACGCCGCTATTGGCTCAAAGTCATAGCGCCCCTAGTGGCAACAGGAAGTAGGCCTAAAAGACAACGTGCTATACTTTTACGAACTCCTCCTAGAGATTTCATCCGATCATCTTCAAACTTGGTCTGTATCATCTCAAGATGTTACCGATGAAAAGTTATTAAAAGAAAAATTTTCGTCATGCGGTGTGGGCGTGGCATGGTGGCCATTTTGAGTGTTTAGGAATGAAGAATTAAGTGGCTGTAACTACAGTGTACGTTGTCGGATCTGCTTGAAATTTCCCACAAACACCAAGAGTCCCGGCCTGAGGACACCTACAGGCCAATATGGAGTTTTGGAGATAGCGCCACCATCTGGCAACAAGAAATATGCCTTATAGGACAAACATCATCCGATTTACATGAAACTTAGAATGTGTGGTCTACATGTGATAGTGAGGCGGCCCCTATTATGACCACGCCCAGTCACTTAGGCCACGCCCCCTTTTATACCATTTGAACCGTGTAACATAGATACTTATGTGAGGTATCATTGAACTCAGCAGAGACTTCCTTTTTTATTGGTGATGTTGACCCGCCCCCCTATGATGCGGCCACGCCCCCATACCCAGATAAGGAGCTGTATGACGTATAGGCTTGTGGAGGTATCAATGAACTCAGCATAGACTTCCTTTTTCATTGGTTATGTTGACCGCCCCTTTATGATGCGGCCACGCCCCCTTTCACAGATAGTGACCTGTATGACGTATAGGCTTGTGTGAGGTATCAATGAACTCAGCAGAGACTTCCTTTTTTATGGGTGATGTTTGACCCGCCCCTATTTGATGCGGCCACGCCCCCTTTCACAGATAGTGACCTGTATGACGTGTAGGCTTTTGTGAGGTATCAATGAACTCAGCAGAGAGTTCGTTTTTCATTGGTGATGATTGACACGCCCTCCTATGATGCGGCCACGCCCCCTTTCACGGATAATGACGTGTATGACGTATAGGCTTGTGTGAGGTATCAGTGAACTCAGCAGGGAGTTCACTTTTCATTGGCGACGATTTTCAGCGTGTGAGTGACGCGCAAATGCGCGGTCGCAGGGAGAGGCGTCCGCCAGTAGCCCCGACTGGCGCGGGTTAGCGAGGGCCCTCCATCGCTGCTTGCAGCTTTAATTATTATTATTATTCTTTCTTTCTTTCTTTTTCCGCCAAATGAATTGCCTTTTTGGAGGACTTATCATATTCAAAAACTCACCAAATTTGGCGGTCGCATCAAGTCTGGTGAAAATTTACGTATTTTAATGGTTTCGGGAATAGGCGCACAAAAATGGGCTCGCTAGCGCCACCTACAATATTACGAAATTCAGCCCCTGCACTACGTTTATCGTAGACTCACGAAACTTGGTACACATATGTAGCATGGCAGGGCGGACATAAAACTCCATGGTAGCCCCCCCTAAACCCAACAGGAAGTCCGCCATTTTGTTTTGAATGTGCAAAATTAGTGCGATTTTGCCCATTTCAACATGTCGTACTTTAACGAACTCCTCCTAGAGCTTTCGTCCGATCAGCTTCAAACTTGGTGTGTGTCATCTTAACATGTTAACGATGAAAAGTTATTAAAAGAAAAACTTTTCGTCATAGGGCGTGGCCGTGGCGGGGCGGCCATTTTGTGCGATTCGCCACCGAAAGAGGAAGTGGGTGTAACTTGAGCGTACGTTGTCCGATTGGTTTGAAACTTTCCACGATTCATCAGAGTCCGCCCCTGACCACATCTACACGCCGCTATTGGCTCAAAGTCATAGCGCCCCCTAGTGGCAACAGGAAGTAGTCCTAAAAGACAAGGTGCTATACTTTAACGAACTCCTCCTAGAGATTTCATCTGATCAGCTTCAAACTTGGTGTGTATCATCCTAAGATGTTACCGATGAAAAGTTATTAAAAGAAAAACTTTTCGTCATACGGTGTGGGCGTGGCATGGCGGCCATTTTGGGTGTTTAGCGATGAAGATGAAATTGGCTGTAACTACAGTGTACGTTGTCGTATCTGCTTGAAATT